>NW_019416758.1:207262-235249 GCF_000390285.2 Anoplophora glabripennis | reverse complement strand
ATCGTATTTTTTGAGCATTTCTTTCGACCAATCGACACGAGCCTTTTTTTGAGCGATCGACAGATTGTGTGGGATCCAACGCGAACAAATTTTTTTTACAGTCAAATGTTTATGCAATATTGAATGTATGCTGGTCCCACTAATGCCTAAGGTTGTCTCAATCTCACGATAGGTCACATGACGATCTTGCAATATCAGTTCGCGCGCAGCATCAATGGTTTTCGGAACAACAACTGATTTTGGACGACCTTCACGAAATTCGTCTTGGAGTGAACTACGACCACGATTGAATTCACCATACCATCGATAAACACTGGTCCTTGATGGAGCTTCATCGCCAAAAATTGAATTAAGTTCATCCATGCACTGTTGCTGAGTTAATCCACGTCGAAAGTTGTAAAAAATAATCGCACGAAAATGTTCACGATTTAATTCCATTTTTGGGCCGACATGAATCTTTTAAGTTACTGTAAACAACACAAATAGCGCTCGTATGTCAAAACGTTCTGAGTACGTATAACCTCAAAAATGTCCAACTTTACGATAGAGCTGTCAGTTGCCAGATTGCAACACTAGGGTTGCCAAATCCCGAAACATAAAAGGCAACCCTCGTATAACAAAGTATTAGAAAGATGAGTAATATCCATCTTAGGTATACGAAAAATCCCGTACAAGAAGAGTCACCCGGTGCCCGATTTCTACCAGTCACCTCGTCTCGATCCGAGCTTGTATCCATTTGCTGTAAACTTGTAATCCAAATATAATCAATCTCGTTATGAATAAATCCAGCGGTAAGAATGGAGCATCTTCCTAAGTTTGTTGTACGAAGTCGGCCCCCTGGCGGGCAGGACAATGCGGAGGTCAAACCGTGTAATAGAGTTGTCCTAATGAGCGATGAGGGCGCGACGGGGCGCCTCTTCGCTGTCACTGCTCGACGGAGGAGCTCCCCACATTTTGACAGGCACAATTATGTGCGATTTGCCAACGCCGAACGAGATCAATAATTTCGTTTTGTGTTTGGGACATAATAGCTGTAACCGCACCTTATGCAAAAAGAATATTCTTGTCCTACGGGGCGTCCCAAATTCCAAACTTGTCATGGGGATCTTATTTGTACGGTATAGGCACTCAGTGAATCAATTGGGTGAAATTACTGGGTATAATTATAATTTTACTCGTTTGATTAAAATAAAAAAATNCACCTGTTTAACTGTCACATATAGTATACAATGGTCTTATAATGGTATATAGAATTCTAATAAAGAATAAAACGCATTTCTTTCAGTGTATAATTTATTAATTAGGTACATTGTTTTTTGAATTTTTAAACTATCCTAGACATGTTCATAAATAGGTACTAAGTGTATGGAAAATGATTATCATTTCAAGTATTGCTACATTGTTGGTTGAATTTTAACATAGTTAGAAAATTTAACTGTTTTTTTTTTACGTGCAATACGTTTTTTACGTAATTCCGTCGGTTCTCTCCAATACAGAATCAGTTCCTCGGCGCCGTGCTCTATTTTGTTGTGGTAAGGTGATATCCGGGAAAGTCCGGGCCGCCGTGATATTGATCCGGAGGATCCGGTCAGTACGACCAATCCGGCTGAGGCACGCCCAACCCGTATTATTATAAGCGCACTTTGATATTTATATGCAACTCACAAAAGCCGCACAACCCCAAACTTCCAATCCTTCCACTCAATTTACCGCAATATCCAAGGTAAATGACTGTGTGGGCATACATTAGCGCGGCCAGGGTGGGAAGCAATTTGTTGGGGATTGATTATTATTAATTCAGGCCCAGATGTTTGTTACTTACCCTTAAAATTATTTTTGTAGCAACTTGCTTTCAAAGCGTTCGTGATTGCTTGGCTAGAAAGCAGGAAAATGATCTTATTAAAAAATATATATATTCTATTATTAGCTCTAACATTAGTTAGTACCTATCTATTAAGCTAATTCAAACAAATTAAAAAAAAAATTAAAAATCTTATCGAAGGATAAGAATGAATTAAAGATATTTGTATTAAATTTTACAGTAGGCTTGGGTACGTTGATGAAATTTGAATTTATTAATATCAAACAAATAATTCTTTCAGTGTATACGTGTCGGATGCCCCAAAAACCCTGCCAGTTTGAATAAAAATCTAGGAGACTGAACATTGTATGTATATTACCTACCTTGTATTTTTTCAATTACCATTAATCCATGAATTAGATTATCCGTTTAATATGTCATACAGGATGAGCCAATCACGCGATCCCAACCAGCGGGGGCGAGACAAAGCACGGAATTAGCCGCCAGTTAAAGGACCACAAATGACGTGTTCCCATTTCGGATCCATTGAGAAATTTAAATGAGCCCACGCGGCGATTAGGTAATGAAAAAATTAATTTCTGTAATGGGGCCCGGTCCATCCAGCGGCAGTAGACAATTGTAATGAAGTGAATTACATCACAATACGGCGACTAAAATTTCTTTGTCACGGCATTCGTTTCGTTGCTCTAATTAAAACCAAATTATTCGTTGTAAAGCGGGAATGCGTGTTCTATAATTTAATTGAACGAGGGATTTATTTTATATGAATAATATATGATCGAAATACACTGGTCGATTGGAGGATGTGATTGTTTTATGATTTACCTCCATTAACGCCAATGTAAATATACACGCTCCTGAAAAATTTCATATCAAACAGTTGTGGAATATACCTAAATAAACAGATATATATATATATATATATATATATATATATATACGCTTATTATAAAAAAAACGGTTCTTTTCAGAACCACAACAATGTTCCATTCAAGAATTCACTAATTTTCGACATTAACAGATACATTGAATTTTTATTATGATCTTGTGGGAAACTGATAGGTCATTAATAAAATAATTTATTTATAAAATCATTTTTTTTCTCATTTTTACAATTTTTATTACGATCGTTTCGGATTCTATCCCATCTTCAGATAAACGACATCACAATCACGGATTGTAAAAATGTTTGTCATATAACAATTCAACTCTAAGAATATTCTTTTATATCTAATTTAAACAATTGGCAATTAAAAACAATTTCAAAACTTGACAGCTGGCCAACGATATTGTTTAATTTGAGATCAGCCTTTTTATTGTACAGAAAAATACCAAATATTATGTAGAATAAGAATCCGAGTTTGCCTATTCCAAAAAACCATTGGTAAATTAAGGGAAATAAGAAATATACGAAAAGAACGAAAAATGACACCTTTTTCGACATATTCTTCCCTGTAACATTGAAAATAAACCCTAAACAAAATAAATCATTCTTTATTATTTCTTTATTAGACGATTTTCTATAAAGTTAGAACAACTGCGAATCAAATAAGTTGAATTTTATATTAACAATGGCCAAAAAAAAGAAAGTTCGTCAACAAATAAGTACCTATTTTTACACTTCTATAACCATATACATTTTATTTTAATTTTTCAACATTTTCCTCTATAAACAATTATTTATTGCCCGAAGAATTTTCTATGCGATCAACGTAAAGTCAAGAAAAAAACATATTTTTATAGCTAACTACAGTACTTTCAATATCCGTTTAGAACATTTTCGACAGATAAAAGCTTATTGAAAGTAAAATCAAGAGAGATACCATGCGTCACCAGCATATCTCGGCAGAGCGGAAATGAGGATGACTGAAAGCAGCTGCGGACACGCATGGGTTTCAAAATTCGTATGAACGATAAAAGATGACTTTTCTCGAGAACGGTAGCACTTATCAAGACGATTTTTTTTAATTTCAAACAGCAAAATGAGAACACAAGTATCAGAAATTAATAAAAAACATATTTTTTTTTTCATATTTTAATGATCTCTCTGTTAACTTATTGATATATATATATATATATCCGTTCAACTAATGATAATAAAAAATTGTTATTAAGAGGAAATATGACATAAAAATCAATAAATTCCAATAATTTCATTGTATTTACAATAGATGAAAAATATGTATATTAGGGTGCCGCAAATAAAAAACAAACATTTTTTTTTTTCGTATCTCTTGTGGAAATATGTTAGTTTATCATGTTTTAAGAACACCCACAAAATATCAGATCTAAATCNTTTTTTGAGGTTAGAAAAAAAACCACACGTTCTAGCTCAATTCTGACAGTGGATTTGAATTCAGCAGAGTCTTTTACATAAAAATGTACTATTTGATGTGGAAATAAATTTTTTTCCAAATTTTCCCAGTAAATTTTCATCAATTTTCACTATTTTTCACAAGTTTTTTGAGGTTAGGAAAAAATTGTGACGTGATGGGCCAATTCTGACCCCAGATTCGTGTTCAGGAGGCCAAATTACTACGAAAAATATATGTCGCATAAAAAGTATACCCAACTTTTTTTTCTGTGTGGCTGTGTAATTAATCTTGTTTAGAAAAATTTAAAAGTCCATCTTCGTGAAAGTCACACATATTTTTATATTAGTGGCTTCACTCTTTTGTCTCTCTCTACTACCATAAGCTGGTAACGTTTCAAAAATCATTCTGTTGTTTCATAATTATCTCTTACAAAAATATAAATAAGTATTGGTAACCTTGTATCACGAAGAAAATATTGTATAAATATTGAAATTTATAATTTAAATTAATATTGTATAAGTTTTAAAAAATTATTCAAATTTTTAGCAAAAATAGATCAGGCAATTACGCTAACTAAGCAACATTTCATTCATTTTTAGAATAATGAAATTATTAACGACAATAATTTGTAGACTTTGTCACATTTCCCAGTTAAGTTTGGTATAATTGTAACCGGATTTCTGCTATAATCGTGTGAATTTTCATGACAATGCTTTTACCGTGTACGAGGGTTGCCTTTTATATTTCGGGATTAGAGAACAAAAACAAATATGAATCATCGAAAATCACTTTATTGTTTTTCAAAATATTCCCCATGAAGATCTATACACTTTTGCATGCGTTTGAACCAATTGTCGAAGCACTTTTGCCACTCTGATTGAGGTATCTCCAAAACATGCATTCTGAATGCAGCAACCGCTTCTTCAGGTGTCGAAAAACGTTGACCTCTCAGTTTGTTTTTTACGTACGGGAATAAAAAGAAGTCATTCGGTGCCAAGTCAGGACTATACGGCGGATAACTCATCAAATCGATGTTTTGGGTGCTCAAAAATGCAGTTGTTTGAGCCGATGTGTGAGAGCTCGCATTGTCGTGGTGAAGAGTGATCCGTCTTCGGCGGTTGGTTTTCCTGATTTCTTGGAAGACAACTGGCAAACAAATGGTTGTGTACCACTCAGAATTAACTGTTCTGCGTTGTTCTAGTGGTACGGTTGCGACATGTCCAGTTTTTCCGAAAAAACAGGCGACCATTTGCTTGGAAGTGCTTCGTGCGCGAACAACTTTTGTTGGATTTGGCTCATCTTGAAACACCCATACAGTCGACTGCTGTTTACTTTCGGGCTCATACGCGTAAATCCACGATTCATCACCTGTCACGATGTCATAGACGTGTTTCGAAGCACCGCGATCGTATTTTTTGAGCATTTCTTTCGACCAATCGACACGAGCCTTTTTTTGAGCGATTGACAAATTGTGTGGGATCCAACGCGAACAAATTTTTTTGACAGTCAAATGTTTATGCAATATTGAATGTATGCTGGTCCCACTAATGCCTAAGGTTGTCTCAATCTCACGATAGGTCACATGACGATCTTGCAATATCAGTTCGCGCGCAGCATCAATGGTTTTCGGAACAACAACTGATTTTGGACGACCTTCACGAAATTCGTCTTGGAGTGAACTACGACCACGATTGAATTCACCATACCATCGATAAACACTGGTCCTTGATGGAGCTTCATCGCCAAAAATTGAATTAAGTTCATCCATGCACTGTTGCTGAGTTAATCCACGTCGAAAGTTGTAAAAAATAATCGCACGAAAATGTTCACGATTTAATTCCATTTTTGGGCCGACATGAATCTTTTAAGTTACTGTAAACAACACAAATAGCGCTCGTATGTCAAAACGTTCTGAGTACGTATAACCTCAAAAATGTCAAACTTTACGATAGAGCTGTCAGTTGCCAGATTGCAACACTAGGGTTGCCAAATCCCGAAACATAAAAGGCAACCCTCGTATATAAAAGTATTAGAAAGATGAGTAATATCCATGTTAGGTATACGAAAAATCCCGTACAAGAAGAGTCACCCGGTGCCCGATTTCTACCAGTCACCTCGTCTCGATCCGAGCTTGTATCCATTTGCTGTAAACTTGTAATCCAAATATAATCAATCTCGTTATGAATAAATCCAGCGGTAAGAATGGAGCATCTTCCTAAGTTTGTTGTACGAAGTCGGCCCCCTGGCGGGCAGGACAATGCGGAGGTCAAACCGTGTAATAGAGTTGTCCTAATGAGCGATGAGGGCGCGACGGGGCGCCTCTTCGCTGTCACTGCTCGACGGAGGAGCTCCCCACATTTTGACAGGCACAATTATGTGCGATTTGCCAACGCCGAACGAGATCGATAATTTCGTTTTGTGTTTGGGACATAATAGCTGTAACCGCACCTTATGCAAAAAGAATATTCTTGTCCTACGGGGCGTCCCAAATTCCAAACTTGTCATGGGGATCTTATTTGTACGGTATAGGCACTCAGTGAATCAATTGGGTGAAATTACTGGGTATAATTATAATTTTACTCGTTTGATTAAAATAAAAAAATTTTTGAAAATTTTGGAACTAAAGGGCCCCTACATTTGCCAATATGTATAAATAATATATTAAATATATAAAAAATAACATTTACAAATTATTTTAATAAAAACAAATCATTTGTGCAAAACCGTACTTATCTTATCAACTTCGACGTCACCTGTTACATAGGTGTTGTATAACAATGAAAAAGTAATATTAACGGTCGATAGAAAGAAGCACAAAAAACAGGCACTTAGGTAGGAAATTCTGGAAGGAAGCCTAAAGAGTTGAAGATAGGTAGTTGAAGTGAGAACAGTGTGGAGCTCGGTAGTAAGACGATCGGCGGGCAGTGTGTCAAAGTAGTGAAAAGTTAATTGGTTAAAGTGTCATTAGTTAGCAGGTAATATTCTTTAAGTACTTTGTTGTTAATTGTTCTGTGTAATCTTATGATTGTAATGTTTATAGATGTTTCATGATAATAATTCTTTGTATGTTTAGCTTCCATTGCTTTATGCTCAAGGGCATATATTTTTCTAAGGTAAAATTGTTATAATTATTATTAACGATTGCTCATTATTTATTTCATGTTAAAATATATATATTGTGTGGGCGCCCAGACATTACAATAATGACTCCTTTGTTTCACATCTAACTTGTTTTTGTCATGATTACGTTGTTCGTAAAATATAGATGTTTCATGATAATAATTCTGTATATGTTTAGCCTTCATTGTCTTACGCTCAGGGGCGTATATTTTTCTAAGATAAAATTGTTACAATTATTATTATAGATTGCTCATTATTTATTACATGTTAAAATATGTATATTGTCGTGACTGCCCAGATATTGCATTAACGACCTCTTTGTTTCACATTTAACTTGTTTTATCATGATTAGGTTGTTCTTTGATTTCTTGTGCTCACTTTATGTCATACGTCTATACGAGCCTTGTTGAATTTACTAACATTTTCGCCCGTGCGGAACGAATCTGGATTAAGCTCGATTGCCTCCCGTATGGGACTCCAGTGTTATGAAGGATCTTCCGAAATCTCAACTATAGCTGGATTGCCTCCCGTATGGGACTCCAGTACCTTCCGGCTCTGCCGGCTAACTAACACCAAACCTCTTCAGTTTTACTTGGAAGTGTGTATGACTAATATGAGGTAACAGATGACATTTAGTGACACATTAAATGAGACAGGTCTTATTTATCATTAGCAAAGGTTCTTAATTTATGCCTTTGGTTAGCGGTTGTTTTGTATTTATATTTGGGTGGTAAGAGCAACGATCGTGGGTTTCTCTGCCATGCTCTTTCCCCACAGGAGCTCTAGGTGAGCCTGGCACTCTCCTTTTATGTTAAATGGTTGTTAATGTTTTTGTTGTTCTTTCTATTTGTCACATGTTTAATTTGAATTGTATGTAAATAAAGGTTAGGTGTATTTACTCTGCTTTTGTTTTATATAATTAAACCATACATCCCCTCTACAAAGTTAGTAGCCAGCGCCTTCCGGTCAATTAAAAAAATAGATACACACAACGTAGGGATTCCTTATGACGATCACATGTTTTTGGCCACAACTACGTTTACTTATTTTTTGTCGAACCTAGGGTTGTTATACTACACATTAGACTATCTTCCGATGAAAGAGATTCAAAATATGTTCAATGAAAAACATCATACCTGGAATGAAGATTTTTCGTTAACTGAATTTGCAAATTAACGTATTTTGTTTTCTGAGTTCGTTTTTTTATAAATAAATAAATAAATAAATAAATAAATAACTTTATTGACTTTTTACATACATAACAGTAGGTAGTACATTTCAAGTAATGGAACACATATCAGAAATAAACTCATTAGTAGATACTAAAATAGCATTTCGTCATAAAAAAATTTTTAGTGAAATTATAAAATGATTTGAGAGACAATAAATTAATATTCTCGTGCTTGAAGAAATAAACCAACTTATTATATAAATTTATTTTGGGTTTATTATTTCTAGTTATATTAATCCTAGAGAAAGGGACTATAAGGGCTCTACGGTGCCTAGTGTTATATTCATGTACACTAGAATGTGTCGGAATGTTTGGCAAATTTTTATGAACTACATACAGTGATCCAAGTAGATATAGGCAATATCTTATATTTTCGGAAGTAAACCCTACTTTGAGTATAGTTTTTTGGTACACCCGCTATAAGACGAACAGCGGCCTTCTGTATCACAAATGGTTTGAGATTAAAACTTGAATTACCCCACAAATTAACTCCATAAAGAAGATGACTGTGAGTCAATGAAAAATAAAGTACTCGCATAACTTTGCTATCCACAGAAGGCCGCAGCTGTCTCATAACATAAATCTGGGTCGCAAGCTTTGAGGACAAACAACGGATATGATCTGTCCATCTAAGGCCAACGTCCAAGGTATGTAATACCTAGCAACTTTACATGATCAGATTTAGCACACTTTTTATCTGATGTAAAAGATATACAATGTTGAGTCTTAGATACATTCAATTTTAATCTATTCGCTGAAAACCAGGTTTTTGCTTCATTCAAGCTGTCTGTGCTCAAATTTCCTGGTGTTAGAATAGTAGTGTCGTCAGCAAAAAGGACACAAGTACCACTAGAAATATTTGTAGGTAAATCGTTGATATAAATCAAGAAGAGTATTGGTCCCAACATAGGTCCCTGAGGAACTCCTCTTACAACTGGGAGAAGAGTAGATAATTTATTGTCAATGCTGACACACTGCTTTCTACCTAATAGATAGCATGAAATACCTACAATGTTATTGTCAAATCCCTCAACAATCTCCTCTATTATAGTAAGAAAAGCTCTAATGGTAGAAAAGTTCCGCCTAAACCCAAACTGCAATGGGGACAGAATCGCGTTACTTTCCAAATAGGACAGTAGCTTGTCTTTTATCAAAATTTCAAATATCTTAGCAAAGATCGGAACAATAGCAATAGATCTAAAATTGTCTAATACTTCTGCGTCCCTTTTTTGTGAATAGGAAGAACCTTTGCAACCTTAAGGCAATCTGGCCAGAACACCTCTTCGACAAATTTATTATAAAAAAGCATCAATGGTGCAACAAGCAACTCCAAAGCGGACTTGATTATATAACTATTTAATGCATAATAGTCAGGATAACTAGAATTTTTTAAGCGTAAAATAGTTTGCTTTTATGATAAAATTTGGTAAAGACACTTTTAATGTTGCTTTTGAATTCAAAATTTCGTTTCTTTCCTTTGTTTTCTCATGAACAATTAAGATTTTCCTTATTCTTTTTAGTTTAAATAAAATACTGTATTTGCCGTTTGTTCTTTTACGCTTGACTTCTACTAATTTGAGTAAAATATATGTAGACAAATATTTTAATAACTATTTTTAAGTATTTTTTTCCTAATTTTATTTTTCAAATTTTCCGTTCGTTTTCCGGAATATTAAAATTGTATAGTCCCATTATTCACATTTTCTGGCAAGAAGATATACTTTTATGGAGCTGTGTGGAGTCATATAAATATCTACAATAAACACTGCTTGTTGTTGACGACAGTACTTGAAGTTGAAACCTTGGCGTTAGTGGGTGGATGAAACTGAAGAACAACACGTTCTAAGTAATCTGAACATTATTTTATTCCTTTAAAACCACAACAATAAGAACAGAGATAGCAATCTAAACACTCTCTCTTACAAGTTTATTAAAACAGAAGCTAACATACATATTATATGCACTTTTAAGGAAAACTGAACAAACCTACTTTAAAATAAAATTCAACAAGCCTATGTATTTTTTTTAATTTGTTCCTTTTGCATAATCATTCGTATTTCATATAGATCTACTATACTACAAATTCTTTTAATTAATTATTTTATTATTTATTACCAACGCATTTTCCATACATAACAGTCATCAAAAATTTGATTTATTTGATCATAAAAATGAAATGGTGCTTTGTGGAGTGGAGCGCAGTAGAATATTGGTCCATGTAAATTATTGGAAATAATACCATACCATTTTCATATATTTTTTTAATACTTATAATAAGTACCTACATAGAATACGAAGAGATTTTTAATGTAGCAACAGAAGCTTTAAAAAATTCTACAAAATCTGGAACATTTTAAAATTTTATTAGTGTTTTATTTACCGTTTATCACGAATCAACTTTTTTAAAAAATACAGGGTGAAATACATATTTCGTTAAATGTAATGAAGTTAATTTAAATTTTTTCAACACAATTTTTTAGGAATGTATGATCCAAATTTTAGTCAACAGTTACAATTGTATATCTACATTTTAAATATATTTTTCCATATAATTTTGACACAAAGTAAATTTATAAAAAAAAATAGTTAAAAATATTTTCCAACAAATATGCGTCTTGGAATCATAGTCATAGGTTGCTATGAGAAACAAAAATACAAAGTCTACTAAAATATATAAATATCCTCGTCACACTCCAAACCTCTGAAATTAGTTTGTCGAGTGTATTTTGGGCCTCACAGAATGGTAACGTATTGTGCTCTATTTATTTTGACGATGAAAAAGTTAGTCGCGTGCAAAGTTCGCTAATGAAAGCCCGAAATGACCCCACAAGTGACACATATGATTGATTCGAAATTTTACCACCTTTTTTAGCAGTCCAGAGAAATTTGGCACATGGCCGGTACAAAAGCCACCTGTAGTGCCATTAAAAAACAATCATGTATGCGTCTTAATTAAATTATACGTAGGCAGTTATTAATGCTTTGGCTAGTCACCACTCTAAATTTAAGTCACAGTGGGTCAAATTACAAGCGTTTGCTTATGCTTCGTCTAGTTGGCTTTTCTTCGTCACTATTTGCTTTTTTTTAGTACCTATTCGAATTAAATTACAGTTAGCAGCAGGTAGAATAGGAATTTAGATATATGCATGTACTTACGATCTTTTCAGGTGAAATGGTATAGATATTTATAAGGTGAAAAAAATGGTAGGTACACTTATTTTTTCGAATACATGTTTTCCACTCAGCGAATAAGTGATATTAAGTTATTTATTAATGGGTGTTATAAAAGGAACAGTACAAGAGTTTAACTTCGAAGCATATACTTAAAATCCCTTGATTTTCGTTTTATTTAACTTAAAGGCCATATTAAATAGAAAAAAGTTTCACTGCATATGGGGTAAGTTTGTGTTTTGGTATAACTAATTCTCCAATCTTATCAAATGTTATTAAAGTGAAACAATGTTCGATATCAAAAATCTAGGTACCTATGAAAGTTATATCTCACTCCACAGACAAGATTCCTAACTATTGATATTGCGGGAAACAACAGAACTGCTCTATGGGATACATGTTCCAACTAGCGATATCTACTAAATAGCTAATACCAAATTATCCAAAATAAATATTAAAAATTACCTATATGTACCTACGTCTAAATATAATTTATAGAAAAACGCATAAGTACCTGATATATTGAAACACATATACATGATAATTATTTTATAGTCCTGTATTAAGCAATTTGGTTTGATCATATGAAGTTGAAATAGGTAATATACTATTAAAGTAATTATTTATAACATTGGTATCATGTAGGTGAAGAGGAAGATTAAAATAAAATAAACCAAAGTTTAAAAAATATAACTAATATAATAAATAGGTATTTATTTTTTACCTAGCTACGCCCACGATTATGTCATAGACTTAAAGGCACCCTCTAGATATCGTGAAATTAATCGAATTAAACGAATGAAACAATGGCCTCATATACTTACAATTCATTCCTAAAAATCTGTTTATAGAGCTTCCGCCTTCTCGACTAGAACGAAAACAAAACTAGCGAGTACAAAAAAGGAAATGCATTAGTAATTTAAGCGTTCGGGAGCATTAGCGCGAGCTGGAAAATAATAACATCCGTGTAGTCATAAAAATATGAAAATGAGCTCGGCGCGGCCCTCTCGCCGACTACACCTTAATTAAATTCTGGATAATAAAATCAGTCTCGGTAATAAAGAGATCATAATCAGTACAAAAGGAACATTTTAAATTATTTCCATCCCGGGCAGGCCGTATCAACGCGTGGCAGCGACTAATATGTTTTTTGTGCTGGACATGAGTAAAACACATTAATAATCCCCACGGAGCGGCTGTTGTGCCCAATGAGTTGCTTTTTTTTTAATAAATCGACTAATTAATAAAAGGCCGTCTGCGATATCGGATACTTTCTGATGAAATACACAACTCGGACAAATCTACGGACACTATTTTTGTGTTCCACCGTATTGTTCTCCTACACACAGCAAAACAATTTAGGACAAACTAGTGAAAAGGTCCTTAACACCAAATCATCAGTTAAGCATTAAAATATTCTTCGATTTGTGTAATAATTTTATTTAAGGCGTTTCATTAAGAATGAATCAAAGGTTAATAAGAGAATTCTGATATCAAAATATGGTGATTGAACTAAGTAAATAAGCCTTAATGAATTGTAGCTACTTTATAATTTATCGGACGTCAAAGTTTAGTAGGTATTTTTCTTTCTTTGCAACTTATTTCGAGAACATGCATTTTACCAGTCGAGTAGACAATTTTAGCAAACATTAAGACGTTAGACGAGCATTGTAAATACACAGACAAAATAGCTATCGCCACAGACCGCTACTGGAATAGACCAGTAGCAGTTTTAAATTTCCGAATTGCCGGTAGAGTACACCATCAGCAGAATTTTAGGAAGAATCAAATACAGCGGCCCGCATACCTACCCGTATCCTAGCAACATATAAACAAGACTTCGGTAATATTGCCAGGCGTACTTACGGATTTCTTTTGTACACATTCTTATCTATATCTGTTTTTTGCGTTACTGTATTTACTTAAATGTATGATGTAGGTATTGATATAAATGTTTTTAAAGAATCAACGAATATCTATGTAGTTTCATGTGATATTCTGCAGCGGTGTTACAATTAAGTTATTTAATCATAATTTCGTTAATTAGCTACCTACTATTTTCATTTTTTGGTATTGAAATACTGCAGAAAATATATTTCCAAATAAACAAAATTCGTAATAATATTTTAAACAGCTTGTAATATAATTTTTTTAATATTTGATGATGACGATAAATTTATTTAATATACAAGGTGGGTTATTAGTACGTCGCGGAATGTAGGTACAGGTTTTTTTTTGTATTTTGACATCCACTTATAGGTTTAATAATTAAAGATAGAAAGAAACTTTAAATACAAATGTACGACTTTTCCTTTATTTCATTTGACATCAAAATTTACTGGCATAAAATATATATGTTTAAAATAAAAAAAATCATTAAAAAAAATTAAAATTCATCCTTATGAAAATAACAAACAACGCTTTTTATAACTAACCTTTACAACAACATAAGGAGAATAACTAAAAACGAAATAACATTAATATACCTACAATTTTTACAAATCAACATGCAAGTGATTGTGATGATACAGTTGAAAATATGTTTCAATTTACTATTAATTGCTTCAAAAACAAATTCAAAATTATCAAGCATTTCGTCCTGTATTTTTTTTTCAATACTTGCAAATTTTCAGGTAAAAAAAAAATGTCTAAAGGACTGACAATGAGATCGGGGCTGTTTTCTGGCCACCTAAGGTTTCTAATAATATTTTTTAGTGTTCGTTGACGGGATTCTTCCTCCAAAATAAATTTGCCAATATTCCTGAAGAACTTTTGCACATTATTGTTATTTGAATAATACAGTTAATTATGTTTTATTTTTCGTCATCAGAATAACCCATTGTAATTTTTTTAATTTTTTAAATTAAAATGGGTTATTCTAATAATGATAAATCCCATGTATTTTTAAAAGAAGGTTCGTTTCTGTCGTTTTTGTCTGATTGTGTGCGAGAGAGATAGAGTTATAGTGTGCGATAGAGATAGAGTGACTCTGTCCTCATAGAGAGCTTATCTCTCTCTCTCTCTCTCTCTGCTGCCTTCAGGAGTCTCCCCAGCAATTTCAGGACACCTAGGGAGGGAACGTGGGGTAGAGCGCGTGGCCTTGTTAAGCCTTCGTTATCGATCTATGATGTCACACAGTATAAGAAAAAAAAATGGTTTTTGCTCGTAACTCGGAAATGGCTGGAAATATAAACAAATTTCCCCTTGGTTCTGAGTAGAGCACTCGGTGGGTGACGCAGAGCGGGGTGTCACAATATATGAAAGAAAAAAAAACAGTATTTGCTTAGACTCTTAAGTATCAAAAAATCTCCCATGGTGAACAAATAAATCTCCCATGGTGAACGAGTGAAAAACGTCAAAACCCGCATGTCAAAAAAAAAATCGGGACCAACGGTGTGTGACGTCATAGGATAAAAAAGTGTTTATAACTCGGAAACGGTGCGTTGAATCGAAAAAATAATTGAAAAATGTCAACCCCTCCCTCCCGGGTTCTGTATGTTCCTTCTGCGTTGAATGCAAAAGGTCCGAAGTCCGTATGTCGAAAATAAATTCTGGAAACAAGAGGTATGTCGTGTTATAGTAAAAAGGCCGTATAACTCGGAAACGGTGCGTTAAATCGAAAAAATAATTGAAAAAATCTCCCCACACCCCTGGTTCTGTATGACAGTTCTGCGTTGAATGGAAAAGGTCCGAAGTCCGTATGTGGAAAATAAATTTCGGAAAGAAGAGGTGTGTGAGGTGATACAGTAAAAAAGGTCTTATAATTCGGAAACGGTGCGTTGAATTGAAAAAATAATTAAAAAAATCTCCCCACTACTCTGGTTCTGATTGTCCGTTCTGCGTTGAATGGAAACGGTCCGAAGTCAGTATGTCGAAAAACAAAAAAGTTAGTTAGTTAAAAATTGCAACAGCAGTAGCGAACGCATTATCTTATCTCTGTATTGATTGATGATTTGTTGTTTTTTTTTAAATAAATTTCGTATTCAACTACTCCTTGAGGTTCCAGCAATTTTACATTGTGTTAATTTTTTTGAACACCTTGTGTCACAAATATGGGCACTACCAATGACATCCATAATATGCAACACTTGTGTCAATAAATAATTATTTACCTATCTAAAGAAATCAACAATAAGAGGCAGTACCCATCTAAGGATACACAATCTGTATAATGCAATTTTTTTAAACATAGGTTTTGATATCGTACCATATTGGAAGTCGACGCACAAATCTAAAAACATTACTTTCGAGTTTTTGAATTTTCCCATTCCAAGGTGATATAAAATAAATAATTAATTAGGTAAATTCATAGTTTTAATTCTAACTTGATTTATTTTATTTAACATTTAAGGCAAATGTGATTTCCAAACACAAGATAAGTTCCTTATCTCTTTAATTACATAATTCAAAGCATTAAATTTATTTAGCAATTATTATTTGGCAACAAAGCCACCGCTGGAACTGTCGCCTATTACCAAGTAGAAGAGGTACCATGCTAAATTTTATAGCTGGAAGCCGGCTAAGGAGAGCCTGCTTCCATTTCGGGTTGCCAATTTCTAGCATTTAAGGAGCAGTCTGTAGCGATACGCTATATTGTCTGTGGTAAATATAACAGTTACACCTTATTTGTGTGTCGTCACATATCCACGAAGCAATCAGTTGTGCTTTGAGAAAACATAGTATGTAATACCTCTATTATTTTACAAATCAAGTTTAATTGCGAATTAGTAGGCATTGTATCATTTACAATTTTTTCTGCTTCTATGCAAAACTAATCATTTATCTGTTTGTTTATACTAAAATATCACCAGTATCTTGTTTAATTGTTATTATTGCTATTTATGAGTGAAATTATTTTGGTGTTGAATTTTGAGTAACGTTAAGATTTTAACAAAGAAATGAACTAATCGACAGAATTGACAATCTCCCTGATACGAATTATCAGCGGCAACACAAATATCAAGTGTTGCTGAAAATTATTATAATTTCCGTGAATCTAAAACTCTGTTTTAGAAAAAAAAACTATGTTCCAATCGCTGACTAGTAATTTAAGTCGATTGGACGGTCCTTTCCACGGGCAAATTAAACAAAATGAGCTCTTTGTTTAATATCCCATTCCACGGCCTTCTAGGTCCTTTGTCCAACACCGATCTCGACAATACCCTCTCTAGCGGCTTAATTCAGGTAGGTAAATAAACACGAGTGCTTGGCTTTTAGAGGAAAAAGGAGACATTGTTATTATTTACATTCCGTGGGATTTAGTGACCGAGCGACGTCTGAAGTAGGACTAAAACTTTTGTTTCACTGTTTCCCAGTGTTTCACGAGGACGTGCCCGTGGTCCTGTTTGGCGCCACGTATTCAAGTGCCCAATGACGGTGCACTTCCTCCAGACAGCCTCGTGGAACTCTCTTTTGTATTCCAATCTACGTACTCCCAGTAGGTAGCAAGTAAAATAATTATTACCGAGGATGTTATCGTAATCGATTGACAGAGGCAGAAGAAGATAATTAAAGTGTGTATCACACACGTACTGTTCGCTTATTGGATTATTGTTTTGTTAATTAAATTTGTGTTCTATTGAACTATGTTTTTCATTAACGAATCTTCTAAAAATTTGTTTATAAGCTTCTCCTATTCTCATTTACTTCACAGCACTTTAACTTTGAAATCCACCACGTCAAAATTCGATTCTACATTTAAAATATAGTTTACACTTCAAGGATATGGGGTAAATTACGACAATTAAAATTGGTTAGGTACCTACTTATATTACAAACAATGCAAATTTATTTAATGTTTGTAAAGATATTATGTAAAATAATTTGTCAATGAAAACAAATCTCCTACATATTTACAATATGACAAGCTTGTAAAACGCAATGTTATTCATGGCCGCACATAAGATTCCGGAATCTGTACGCTGTTCCGAGGCACCGCTATGCCGGGTATTCAAAATCTTTCTCCTACAATGCTGCAAAACTGTATAGTAGAGTCGATATTAATATTAAAAATGTCCCCATTGTATCATCTTTTCGTAAACCTCTAAAACAAATCATTTTATCATAAAGAACTGTGTAGTTGTATTAGTTTTTATTTAGTTACGTTAGTAATAGAGGAATGTTAGATTGGAATAAATAGATCACATTGTTGACTTGATAGATCGCCAGATATGAATTCTATTTATAATCTCCCGAACAATTGTTTATTTTTTTCATGGAAAAAAAATTAAACTTCGCATAGGACTTTTGTGTTTATTTTTGCATTCTGTTACATATTGAACGTACATCTGTGAGCTACATGTACCGACCAGAATTGAATTACGCTTTCAATATCTAGTAAATAGCTAAACGGCAGAATCGTCAGCAGCATCATATAGACATGCCTAAACCGGTTGCGAACTTATTAGTTTTCATCAGTGTGCCATAAGTGGATCAATGTCATCAGTTAAAATGTTTATATCACCTAGTGTGAACCAAATCATGTTTTCATATCACCTATAGTAGATTACTTTGTGTCAATGTAGGCATTAAGTGGCAATGTTATTTAAAATATAGCGCATACATTGTAGGTTAAGATGTACCTATCTGTCATTTTGCTTCGAAAAATCCTTAGTAATTTATTTGTCAGAACAGGTATAGAGAAAAACAGATTGATCATGAAAATCAAACTTCATTTTACTTTTCTATCTCTAATGCCGTGGATTGTTATGAGAAATAACGAAGTCTGTATATAACTTCAAATTGGACCGATATCAAGAGGAATTCCATCTGTCTACTTCTCTGGGCGCAAATGATCCATCATTACTCAAACTTCTAGGAACAATCACTCTGTTACTCTACCGATGTTGTTACAAATTACAGTTCTCAGATCGCCTTCGACACACCATTTCAGTCTTTAATGATGTGCGGAGACCCGAACAATGGACAATGAAATGAGGATTATTAGTTTCCAAAGTGGAGGGTCATAGGTCGTCCTCGGGCATTATCGGCAGCTCGTTCTGTAATTAGTTCACAATGTGTTGTGGTGTCACGTGATATAGTGTTTACCCCTACGCATGCATCTCCTGTAGCGGATGAATGCCATATGTGAATGATGAACGGATGTAATACACTAACAATACCGATTTATACCTAGTCGGTAATACATATATGTATACCGGGCGATGCGCGTTATGAGAACAATGAATGTCGTGATGATATTACGGGATATTATGAACAGGAACAGGCAATAAAAATCATTGTACAGTAAAACTGACACATTTCCTAAGGTTCTAACAGATCCAAAATCAAAATAGAACAAAATATTGACAAAATAAAAGCCTAATCGTTGCTGTAACACATTAATAAAATATTTTGATATGTAAGCTTAGACGGCAGTTGTCAATGTTTAAACGCCTTCTGAGATGATTGCCACGTCATCAAGTTCTCTTCTTCAGAAGAAACGCACTGATCCATGGCGTTTCGGAGCATAGTTTACAGTCACTGGTTTGCGACATTCCAGTTGTTGGTTTTTACATAAGGTGTCCCAGTTTTATTTTGAAATGGTAAATCCACGAAGATAGATAGATAAATCAATTTTTTAAGTTGACCGTTTTCAAGATACCGAGTGAGAAAGTTGAAAAAAGAAATCATAATGTTTCAAATCTCCAAAAATATTAGCTTGATCAAACTAGTTAAATACAAAAATGCACTGAATTCATGAAACATGTCAACCAGTGGGACACATCGTTGTTAAGAAACTCAAAATTTCAACGTCACTAGTTATGTACCTAAGTAATTTGAAAATTGGATAAATTAATTCAATTGAATTTAATTGAATGAAATTAATTTCTAGTTGTAGTTCTAACAAAAAATCCTTCTTTCGAAACGAGTAAATTTTGCCTTTATTTATAAGACAATTAAAAATTTCTACGAGGGACAATAATTTAACACCTCAACTATTTCCAATAGAAAAGTTCCCTATAAACAGTTTTTTTTTTCTCGATAACGGACCATGTTATATCAAACTTTTTTGATTTTTTTTATGTAAACCACACTGTCACGTATTAAACTTACAACACTTACGCTTTGACGCCCTTTGTAATAATTACCTTAACATCTGTAATTGCAATATCACTTAATTTCAATTAAGAGATTATCGCTATATTGTTAGCAATCGCAGAGACAGATGATTGAAAGAAAGCCGTGTCAGCGAAATAGAGTGCAGCGACTAGCCTGTCCTAGCGCCGATGTGGACTACACACTTCTCCGCGCTGGTCTGGTGAACACAGTCGTGATTTTAAGACCGCTGGTTAATTAATAATAATTAATTGATTTTCTAATTTTGTTAAGTCCGTTAAATTAATAAGTAAATTATTATTGTCATTAAATAGTGTTGTGAAAATCAAAGTTGATTCATTTGTGTAAACATTGTATGACTGGTAGAAGGTGTGGTTTAAAGAAAAAAACAAAACTAATAACGCCCCAAATTTCTAACAATATAGGTATATTTTCTGATTAAGCCGGCTCCGTACTGTTCTCCTTAGTGCAATACCCGAGAACATTTCATTTTTATCTGGCAACTGCCATCAATCTTGATCACGTTCATTAATTCATAAACTACACACACTGGGATTGGTAGATTGAGTCGTCATCGGAGAGAGAAAGACCCGAGCAGCACGCCTGACACATAATGCTGTAACGTTCACCTTGGCATGTAGTCCGATGACTGGCAAAAAGTTAACACGAATCGATTATTCGAGTATATCGGATCGTGTATCTTAGCCGTGAGATGGTTTATATTATAGGGCTGTCTAAACACCGCTGGATCCTCGAAAAATCAATTAGAGAGTTACTCGACAAAATAAGGCTCACTAGGAACGCGATGTTTTACATGGGGACTGTTTCATAACTGCATGGACACGGGTCGTACTCTCTAAATTTCTACAATCCCGAGTTGGTTCGCGATTTGCATGAGAAAAGTTAATTTGTACATTAAAAATACTTACTTTCACCTAACCCTAATATATTTTATAGTCATACATAATAGACAGTGAATCTATAGTTCAACTGCTGTTATAATTTTCATTATACTTAAATGAGTTGCAATGCCATCTTTTAAAATTACAAATATTTAGTGTCAGGATATGCGAGTATAGAGAGAGGTATAAATTTCAAAACAAATGTTCGGTCGCCACCGCTGAGCACAGGAGTGGTCCGATCGGAGTGATTTTGGTGTCGTTGTGTAGGTTGGACCTTTCTGCGTTGAATAGAAGTGAAGTGATTATTATAAACATTGAAAGTATCTTGATTTCCAATCAGTAACAGACTTGACCGAACCAGTGTTTTTCTCTAGGCGTATCATCTTATATCTTTTGAATAGAAAAAGATATAGATTTCCTCTTGTAGATCTGACTCACCCTGTACATTTCACCAGAATCACCATTAAAAAAGACTGCAGAGCAATTATTGGTTTGTTAGAAGGGGAATGACATCATCATTAACATTGTTATAACCCAGACGTCCCATATACATCCATGTTATCTGCTTTTCAAGTACTTAATTAAAAATTCAAATACCAAAAGAAAAAAAGAATATCTTCATATTCAAAGTTCAAAGTTTTGTTCAGAGTCATTGATCCGTTCTAAATAAGTTATTTCTTTTAATATTGATGAATTTGTTATTTGATAAGGCATATTTTATCAATGGTTAATGACACTTAAAATATTAGTGATATTACAGATCATCTTAATAGTAGGTACGTTATTTCATTATTTAAATAATGAAAAAAAAATCAACCTCGTGTAGCAGTTTTCTTAGTCATATTTTATTCAACAAAGAAGTTAAATAATGTTCATAATAATGTAGGTATATATATCTACATTTAGTTCGATGTACATAAGTACTCGAATGTATATTGTATAATGTATATGTAATAAATATAGCGCCTCCAAAAAAAAGTGGTATATTCGTTTATATGTTTCCTACAACATTTTATTTCAATTACTCACAGATATTCTTGTATCCAAAATTTAATTAGATTAATGCTTTCTACCGTCCTTCGTCCTTCAGCTTAAAAGTGATTTAGGTATGGACGTATATTTAGTCAGGGTTGTTTAGCAATGCATGAAAGTTCTTATATAAAAATTATCTAAACTCCGCAAGCTATACATATACAGGGTCGGAAAGTCCCCATGGTTCATCGGCCGTTACGTGAGAGGGATAAAGAAATTCCACAAATAAGATCCACTTATTATTTGTGGAAGGGCGAAATGGGCGGTGACTATTGGACGCCTTCATTATAGCCATCTTTCTCTATCGCACGGATTTCTATGACTTACTTTATCGCTCTCACGTAACGGCCGATGAACCATGGGGACTTTCCGACCCTGTATATTATATACCTACCTCGGAGTCTAATTGACTATCAGATTAATGCGCCTGATATTCATTGGAAGTTAATTGCAAAGCAATTATTTAGAACAGCAGTATTCACTATTTGAAGACCCGAATGAATCGATGTATTTACTGTTCTTTCTGATAGGCATCGCATTCTATCTACATAGGACGTTTGTTTAATTGGTGAAAATCAATTTGGTATGTGCGAAAAAATGCATTAATTTTGAAAGATGTTTAAAAATAAACAAAAAAAAAACCAATACCTTAGATCTATCGTATAAACTATAAAAAAATATTGTTACGTAACGATATTTACTTTTAGAAAACCATACAGGATGGAAGTATTTTCTTGTCCATCTGTAACTGTACCTAATTGAGAAAAAGTTTAATTTCGTTTAAATAAAGCAAATAAAATAAAAAGCAATGATCTTTTCATCCGAAACACTCATGAAAGGATTAATATAATTAACATTTAGTGCCGCACCGACACTAACGAGGATCGTCATTTGACATCAATAAAAATCCAAAGCCGAATCGTCCTATTGCGTTCCCCGTGCTGCGTTTCCACATTCTGTCATGATTACTTAAAAACGGAGTAATATTTCACATGTCACTTTGAAAAGGTACAGAATTTTACACCATCCATTAAAGTATTTCGAAATGAGTTGCGAGTTGGAGATGAATAAAACACCTGAGATATAATAATAAACGATGAACTTTATGTTCATGGGTCTGTCGCTTAGGATTAATGAGCGTTGGAGGCCATAGGCGTCCCGGAGGTTCTCAAAAAGGGCGTGGATTACCATTGTACGCCATTAACAAAATCATTGTTACCAAAATCTGTTGATTCAAAAACTGCAATCCACAGAACACATATATTCGATGAAAGAAATTGCTTAAAATATAGTTCTAAAATAGCAAATAATTCCCACATATAAACAAAGTATTTAAAGTAGGGCAAAGCAGTACTGTTGATGTAACTTGATAATAAATTACAAAAAATAATAATCTAGAAACAATAATAACATACACTCGCTCATATTATTTCATAAACAAAATGTCTATCAAATATCAATTCTAAGCAAACTATAATATTGATCATTTAAAATCAAAAATACTGTAATGTATTTTATTCTTTAATTGGGTATAAATTTAACTTTGCCGCTTTGCCCACGGTTACCATTTTATCCTACTTTACCTATCACTGAAACTTTGCTTCTCATATATTGTTTTGCTGAATAAACTGACACAGTTCTTTGATTTAATCTAAAAAGAAGCAAATTCTAATTTGAGTCAAGAATTGCAGAAAAAATGTTTAATTACTATTTAATTATATTTCGATTTTAGATTATTTTTGACACCACAATGATTATTATTTTAAAATTATGACTGAAACGTGCTCATTTTTGTATTCCAAAAATATTAATTTCAAAATTTTGCTATTCAAAATAAGTATATTCGAACGCCAATGTCTGTAACTATGGAACATGCACAATAATATCTAGTCTCCGTTGTGAATGAAAGCTTACAGATGAAATGCTTACTTCTAGTAATTCTTGCATAACCTTTACTGTATATTATCTGCTTCATAATATAGGAGCCTAGTAGAGAATTCTCTATATGTTATTTAAAACGTTACTTAGGCATACACGGTGACCAAAATTAAACGTCAACCCCGAGAATACGCAATATTAATCTTGAAAATAACTAGAATTCAAGGAATATTGTTCCAAAAATACTCGCTCTTCTAGTTACAGTAGTATTTATTAACGGAAATGTTATTTTTCCTATTTTCCCAACTAATAGAAATTTGCAGCCAAACTTGGCCTGTACTTAAAAAGTACTAATGAAACAAATATATGTTTCAAATTTGAATTAATTATTATAGAATATTTAAGAGAAAACAATGAAGATGATTAAAATACTCGAATTTGTGTTATATACTTTGTAGTTATAGATAAAATATTAATAACAAAACCATATTTATAAACATATGCTAAGTTCGTGCTATAAATTGAACTTGAACCGTCCATAATGTCATGCTGATTGTTTTTGAAGGGTACATCAATTTAGTATCGATTATTTAAAATTAGAACACAATTGCAAAAAATAACAATAATTTTAATTTGCTAATTTCACAAAAAAATAGGATATCTTTGTTGCAATGTAATTTTAAATAGATTACAATTGTTAAAAATCCGAAAAGTTCAGTGGTGCTAAAGTTTATTGGTTGCTGTCCTTCAGAACATTTACATTTTCAGCGTAAATAAATGTATCAGATTTGTAAGCAATTTTTTTAGTAAATAAGTCAAACAGTTCGTGTGAACTGAAATTACTTTTCAGTACAAAGTGACAGATTTCCATGTACCTATCCCTACATCAGATTTTTACAAATTTCATTACGTCCCGTACAAACAAATCCTTAATAGTTTCAGATACGGGGAAGGAAGCATTTAGCGTGGTGTATTTAAAGCCCCTGCCCAGCCGTTCCCCCCGGTATTATTATTTAACCCTTTATTGAATGTTTTCACAAGGGACATTTGTAACCGTCGAGTCCGATAATGAGTTCTATTAGGCCACTTGAAAGCTAACTGGACTGGACGGCTTCCCTTCCAATCGCGGCGAGAACGTGTGAAACGTCAACATGCTCTAAATATGCACATATTGTGAGCATATCGGTAATTACTTGGCCTGGAATACCTGTTTACGTACAGACTAACGAGCTGTATCGTCTCCGCTTACGCAAAAACAGGAATAATTTAGAAATAATCAGGAAATAGACTTAATCTCGCCGGTGCTTTTTTGCGACTCTGGGAAAATATCGTTAGACCACCGGTGCCCGTCAGACAAACACATTCTTGAATAAAATTCCTAGTTGATTTTTATTATTTATATTAGCAATCTGAAATAATAAGACTACCTTTAGATAGATATGAGTTGTAAACAAAATTTTATTATTTAATGTAGGTACTTATTTAAAAATAACATAATTTTGTCAACTAAAATAATTATGGAAATTATAGGTGTACAATTAAATAAAAAAAAAAAACAGTTTTAAAATATTAAATACTAAAAAATCAGAATTTAAAAAACAACGATTAAATATCGATGCATAGGAATTATTGATGGTATAAGTCATTTAATGTTCATGTTCAAAGAGTGCATTTTCTAAATTTTAGTAGGACTAATATTTATATACATTTTTACAAACGGTTTTAGGAGAAGAAAGCTGATTAAGGAGCTATTAAAATACTACGAAAAGTAAATCCAAAATCCATAGCCTTTTAACAAACAATTTTGAAACTATCTTATGCAGTGCAACGCTTCCTCATTGATATTTCGAAAGTATACGAACAAATACTGGTAGGTATAGATATCACCAACACGACACTATTAACTCTCTTTAAGTCGCAATTTTTCTAGTTTTGCTTGATATCGACTTCGTTTAAATTATCGCCTGATCAAATTTGGTATGCATTATGCTTTATTAAGGTGTATTAATGTGCGATAATAAATTAATTTAATAAAAAAATAAACCCAAGTACTTAAAATATTACTGTCTTCTTCACGTCTGAATGGTATGCCTTCGTGAACGGAAACGAATGTAATTCATTAGGTATACCTATCATAATCTTTGTCATATCTGGATTTGTAGGTATCACTTCTCGTTTCACCTTTCCTTTTGCTTAGACAGTTAAACGGTTTATTTTCTCATAACGGTAATCTATATACAGCTACCGGACATTTTTGTTTATTTATTTTCGATAAACTAACACTCGAGAACTAGATTTGTCTCCTGTAATTACAACCAAACCAGTTTCGACGCGACGCGACGTATGGAGACTCAGAGATGCTGGGTATGATCGCCTCCTGGACCCAGTGTCAACTCTTTCATTCAGCTGGCTTTATTTTCACAGGTGAACGTGGTAGTGGCGCTGGCATTGTCCAGAATTACGTAAATATTCGTGCATGATGGATAATGGATGTAATGTTACCCAATACTGAGCAGCTGTCGATGTAACTATAAAGAGAGATTTTGATAATTTCATTGTTAAACTAAATATTGGGAAAATATTGACCATTGTTTGTCATTTCAACGAAACAAAATACATAAATTTCATAAGTTTATTCTTAATTTTAAAATAATCCCGATCTGATACGCACTAAAAATTGTGGAAATTCACAAAACATGCATGACACATTTTGAGTCTATATATTTTCGTTTTGCGATATATTCTTACCTTTTACGATGTACTTTTACATTTTAAAATGTGTTATTTCTAACTCTTAATTCTCTTATGTGTTTCTACTATATTTAGTGTAAAATAAATCAATAAAAGTGGGAATGACCTGATTTGGCTCGACCAATCAGATTAATCACGTGATCACCCGGTTAGGTGTTACCGGGCGTGTGTAAAGAACTGTCCAAGTGGTTCCGTAGGCATGTTTAGATTCATTTGTGGCGTAAAAATAAGTACGGTGTGTTAACTACTTAAATATAATGTTATAAATAAACACTGAGATAACTAATAAGTAAGACTATATGTAAATTATATAAATCTCTAGGCATATTTTCATTTAAAGTTATTGAAGAGTATACGAGAAACATCAATAATAACTATGAACTGAATTTTGTCTAACCTTTACACACAGACATCCATATTGTAGTTTTACTATTTAAGACCTATTTTACTTACTGTTTTACTTACACTATATTTTGTTCCCAGTTTAATTTTCTCAAGAAGTGGTCATTGCTCCTGAAATAGTTCAAAGATTCCACTTCAAAATGCACTTGGACGCGAGAACTGGAAGGGAATTTTCATCTAGAAAATGTTCATATAAACGAAAACAGCAGTAAAATTTTTATCAGAAAATATATGAAGAATGTTTTCCCTAATACGTAATTATTTTGGAGTGCACCTTGACAATCACCTTTCATGGGATTTTCATATAAATGAAATTCTGAAAAAAATTGGCTACAAAAAATTATGTTATTTGGAGTATTAAAAAAAAGCCTCGGTTTAGAAATTTTAAAACTGTACTATTACGGTTGTATTGAATCTGTACTAAATTATGGAATTATCTGTTGGGGGTGCAGTAGTAGTCTATATAAAGTTTTTATAATGCAAAAAAGAATAATCAGAAATATGTTCAATTTAAAACGTAATAGTTCCTGTAGATCTTATTTTAAACAAAATGGAATTTTATCTGTTTATTATTTGTATATCTCAAATCGCGTAATTTATATAAAAACAAATTTAAAAAAATTCCCGAAGAGAGGTGATCTGAATCCATACGAATTAAGAAATTCAAACATACTACACATACCGTACTGTAGAACTACCCAAGTCTCCAAATCGTCTGCAAAAATGTCACTCAAATTATATTAACCATCTGCCTCACGATATACGAGATATTTCAAATATTATACCTTTTAAATTCGAAGTAAAGACATTTTTAAAGTATTATTCTTTTTATAATGTAGAGGAATACCTCACTAGCAATTTCTTGGACTGGCGTTAGGGACCATTTTAAATTTGTTTTACGTACATTTATTGTCGATTTTTTTTAAATTATTTCTCATGTACTTATACCTATCTATATGCTATTATTTATTTATTTTTACTAACAGTTGTATTTAATTACTTGTTTTATGTACTGTCTGCATTTACATTTACGCTTGACAATTTCTCATTTTACAGTAGGTAAATCTATAGAAAATAAAGATTATTATTATATTATTATTATTAATATTATTAATAAATGCTACTACAAACGATTTTAAACGCAGAACTTGGAGTTTAGTAACTTTTCGTCAGTTTTCGAAGAACTACAAACGAAATAAACGCTACTGCAAACAACTACAAACGATTTTAAAGCTAGAGCTTGGAGTTTAGTGACTTTTCGTCAGTTTTCGAAGAACTACAAACGAAATAAACGTTACTACAAAC
>NW_019416758.1:173816-207067 GCF_000390285.2 Anoplophora glabripennis | reverse complement strand
TTATATTTTATAGTTATTTTCCCTTCGTTTAGGTACCTACGTCGTAACCTGTCTTGGAAAAATTTTTGGGTAGGTATGTAAAAAACATATTCTTTCTAAAAATATTGCAAAATAATGACTTTTTTTTTCTTCAGAAAAATACTACAGGTTCGGAAAGTCTGCTTGGTACATCGGCCGTTACGTGAGAGCGATAAAGAAGTCATAGAAAAACGTTTCATAATCTGAATAGTCACTCACATTTCTAACCCGAAACGGGCGGTAACTATTCAGATTATGAAACGTCTTCACTATAGCCATCCTTGTCTATCGCACGGATATCTTTACTTTACTTTGTCCCTCTCATGTAAACGCAGATGGACCATGTGGATTTTCCAGCCTTGTATGTAGTTGTTCTGTTTCTTAGTAAAACTACACTTTAGGTGTGTTGTGTATATTATATATCGATAATGTAAATTTACGTTTTGGGTGAATTACACAAAAAGTATAAAAGTATATGCTTAATGTAACTTAACTTGTATGACATAATTTTACATTACTTACGTACTGTGGCGTCAAAATAATTAATGATCTACTGTGTAATTTTATATAAAATTTTTATGAGTGGAAAGAATTTACAAAAAAGCGATCATTTTTTCTGGTCCTATGCATGCCACATCTTGCCCACCTTAACGTCTCAGTACGTTTACCGACCTAAAAGCTATTAAAATTAATAACCACGAGAGTATTTTCATCTTGACAAATTGATTGATTGATCATGGGACTGGGAAGTATCATACAAATATTGGTTTCTTATACATACACTCCAGTATAACGTACAAAAGAGGTTTTAATAATTACTGGTTTATTCCAGTAATAACATGCCTGAAATGTACACATAGAAAAAATTAATTGGTATGATACAACTGAATTCTCGCTTTACAAGTCGTGTGTACGTTTTTTTTTTTTAAATACCTACCTCAGTGATTCTCTTGAGGTAACGTATAAGATGGCAAATCGTGTAACCTTACGCATACGTGTAGTATTAGGTACCGTTATTTTCAATAATAGCAATAGTTATTGTTCAGTATATAAACAATGTTTATATGGTATAAAAATGCCTTACTTTTTCAAATGACTATTAATTCAATTTTTTAAAAGTTTAATTGAAGGCTTTGATTTCTGAAAAAATTTATTGAAGGCTAGTTATAAGAACTATTCCACTTAGTTCGAATGATTTTTACAATATGACTTTCCTCAATAGTAGGTATAATTTGAGTAAGATATTTTAATACCTATTTATTTTATTGTTTAATAATTTTTATTAGCTTCTCTATGGACTTGTATCTTTAGCAGGATGTTAAGAAATCATGAACTAAATAATAGAGTTCAAGTTTCTGACACTTTTTGAAATTTGTATTTACGAAATAAATAACTTCACTTATTTTTTTTTAAATTTAACCAATCTTTTTTTCTATCTATTTATATTTTTTAAATCCCTAAAAAATATAATTATCATTTTTAAATTTTAAAATTTTAAAAAGTTAATCAGTATGATTAAAAAATTGAAATCGATGCGGTAGATTTTAATGCTTGCAATTGTTTAAAAAATAATTTTTCTTTATGTTCAAATCTTGCTTCTTCTAAGCTGTAAAATAGGTAGGTACCCCAAAACATTAAATGTGTTGGTCTCGGAAACCGTTAATATTTTCGACTTGAAACAATAAGATATTTTTTTGTGAAAATTTTGTATGGTATTTAATAAAAACTACAATTTAATTATTTCAAAAATCTCAAATGAAAAAAGTACTTATGATAATTTCCTAATAGGTAAATAGATGACCTTTATGCGATACAATTCTGCTGACATTTATTCTTACATTAATTAAAAAAAAACTTTGAGGTTAAATAGCATCATTAATTTTGGGTTAAATTGTCATAGTAACTTGTATACCAAGAACATAGTCATAAATAGTATTAGTAAAATTATGCCTTAAATTTTTTGTTCATAATTTTTAGTAGGACTTTTTTATTTCATTAATTTTCTGCCTGATTTAAATGAAAAAAAAAAGATAGTAAATAACACTTTGCGCTGAAAGGATTAGTCAAAAGGTTGATTTAGTTTTAAATAATTACTTACAGGCAGTATGTAATATTGCCAATATTTCACTAGATGAGTTATAAGATTGCTACATTGAAGCTCCTTTTTAATTTTTATACACAAATGTTTTCAGGGAAGTCCCTATTAATGAATAATAATTGGAAATATATGTAATGACTATCCCTAGAACTTAGTAATTCACTATGCCAGTTAATAAAACACAAATCCTTTATTTTTATTTATTACTTTATTTACAACTTGTTTCATGCTTTGTGTATTTGTATTTTTGAAAAGGTTGGTTATAACTTAAGAGAAACAACTTCAAAATTACAAATAATCATATAATAATAGTAATAAGAATCAGCTCTGTATAAATAGTATACAATAAACAATTGGATGATAAATATGCCTTATGAACTGGTAGATAATTTATAAATATTATACTATAAATATATGTTTTCAATAACTTGACTTTTTATACTTTTTATTTTGTTTAATATGTTTTAAATATTTGCCGGTTTAATTATTTTATTTTGAACTTTGTCAAGTTACGAGTATATATAGGTGTATATAGTTATATATACATATACATATACAGGTTGTTACAAATTCGCTTTTCACTACAGGGATCTCGAAAACGGTAAGAGATACAAACTAGCTTAAATGGGAGCAAAGTTGCGTAATCAAGGGACCAACATTATGTCTCTAAAAAAATCAAGGCTAACATGATTAGTTTTCGAAATATTTGAAAAAAAACGAAATTTTGGTAATCTGTTTTTGTTTTATTTCAACCTTGTTTGAGGTGATATTGAAAAAAGAAGAACACTTTCTCATGGCCACTTTTTACCCTCTATCGAATGGCATAATCAATTTTTACATGTAACGTTTCGTCTCTCCAGGACCATCATCAACTTAATTTTTTTAAATACGACCCTGGAAATTTTATTACATTTTTTGCAAGCCTTCATGATCCCCAATACTATACTGGCTCAGCCCGAACCAGATTAAGACGTTTTATGTCGAAAAATTCATCTTCAGTGTATTCGTTCCAAATTTATCTAAATTTTTTATTTAAATTTCATTGTTTATTAAATTATCTCACCCTGTAAGTGTCGTTAGAACTTGTGAAATCCATCTAGTTATTTAAATTATTGCCACCACGCATTACAATAAAAGTTTTATTCCTGTGTCCATAGTTATTTCTAGGCTTCTCGAGTGCTCAAAATTCAAACAAATGCCGATCTATTTTTTTTCAGGATATTCATACAAATACAACTAACATGCTCTTTCACAGTTGCGGTTACAGATATAATAAATTCCGATAATATTACGCTGATCTTCATTTTCAACCTTTGCCAAAACGAAAGTGTTTTTGAACATTTACCTACTGAAATTTTTAAAAAAATAATATTCAGATCATATGCATTTTTAAGAATTAATTTGTCATAATAAAATTAAAATTGTAATAAAGTTTTAATTTTGACGCAACAACTTATTGAGTTATGTATGACCAAGTGATGGTAATAGTTAATAATAATAAATGGTTTATTGAAACGCGTGGTGATAATAGTTTAAATAACTAAATGGATTTCACAGGGTGTAACGACACTTACAGTGTACGATAATTTAATAAACAAAGAAAAATTTAAATTAAGAAAAAAGAATTTAAAAAATAAATTTAGAACGAATATATTAAAGATGAATTTTTCGAGACAATACGTCTGTATCTGGTTTGGCCGAGGCAGTACAGTATTGGGGATCATGAATAAAATTTCTAGGGTCCTGGAGATACGAAAGGTTACATATAAAAATTGATTATGCCATTCGATAGAGGGCAAAAAGTGGCCATGAGAAAGTGTTCTTTTTTTTCAATATCACCTCAAACAAGGCTAAAATGAAACAAAAACGGATTTCTAATATTTCGTTTTTTTTTCAAATATTTCGAAAACTAATCATGTTAGCCTTGATTTTTAAGAGGTATAATGTCGGTGCCCTGATTACGCAACTTTACCCTACATTTAAGCTAGTTTGTATCTTTTACCGTTTCCGAGATTCCTGTAGTGAGAAGCGAATTTGTAACAGCCTGTATATAAAAATTATGTATGAAGCTGTTTTATATTTTAATTTATGATGTGGACTTACTGTTTGTACAATTACTACTGCTCTATAAACACCCACACACAGCTTTTAAATTAGCTTATGTGGAATTTATTCTGTGTATAATATTTTATATTTAATTTAATTTTATTTAATACCGAACTAATTTTTGGGGTGTATGTATATGTATATACCGGATGTTAATTAAGAATGTACAATAAATTCAACAGACGATTATTTGAGCGATTTTAAGAAAAAAAGTTCATATAAACATTGGTCCGCAAATGTTTCGTTTTCAATATACAGGATGTTAAACTTTTGTGAAGAAATTGCTGTTTCGAAAATATCTTAAATACCCAATTTTGTTGTAATTTGGCAGTGTTATTTGTACTTTATGTTATTTGGATGTTATATGTTATTTATAAAAAAATATAAAAAAATGATAATTTCCAAAAGAAACTTTTCCCCATGTTTCTTGTGTGGTTCAGGGATATGCAATTAAGTAAATTTTATTTCTTTTCTACAGTCAGTGACGTACATTTTTATTGTCAAAAATATTTGTCAAGGTACCACTCGGGACGCCACTGGACTTAATAAATCTAATTAAATTAGCCCCTTAACACTACAGATAACACTACCAAATTACAACAAAATTGGATAAAGGGTATTTAAGATATTTACGAAACAGCAATTTCTTTACAAAAGTTTAACACCCTGTATCTTGAAAACGAAGCATCTGCGGACCAATGTTTATATGAACCTTTTGTCTTAAAATTTATTGTACATACTTAATTAACACCCTGTATTTATGTTATTATTATAAAACTTAGCATATCCGATAATACATTTTACTCTAAAATATGCATGGCAGTAGGTAACCACCCTAAAATGTTGTACGCTTAATCATAGTGCTGCACCCAAGCGATTTTAAATAATATCTATGGCTCGTCAAAGGCTTCGATTAGCAACACAAGTCAGCAGACCCACACACGACATCTCCCTAGTTTCGAATCCGTGCACACGTTGTCTAGCACACTCCAAATTTATTCATTAAACTGAACAAATATATTGGCCGTTCACAATCCAGATAAAGCGGCGAACGATGATATTAATAAATAAGTTACTTGTTTCAATCCGGCCGGGCAATGATTTATGAAAGCCAGGTAATATTCGACAAGTCATGGAACCCATAATGAAAACATCTCATGGACAGATCGCTAGTCATTTCACCGCCTCCTTCGTGACTTTTGACGCTAACACTGGATGGATGATGGATTAAGCCAGGCTCTCATACATATTTATGTCCAGTGCATATTGTCTTTAATTAGCATTTTGTTTAATCATCCTCGGAGCTTTTAGGCCGTTTTTCCTGGTACGGGGTGTCCCAAATAAGACATTACTTACGCTCGACTCTTTCTGACGCGTCGATGCTGTCAAGATAAAAACTAAATAGTAAACGGACAGCTCGAGAAAATAAATTAAGTTTTTTATATTTTTCAAATCAATCAAGATTGGCGAAGCGTTTTTTAACATTGCATAAGACCTAGCTAGCTGGTATCAAAATGAAACAATTAAAATGTCGATTAATGATTCTCATTTACTTTAGATTTATTCCCAAGTATCTACTATAAATACTCCTTGAACCTGTTTTATCTTTACCAATATTTGAATCGATAAAACTATTCCGGAAATTGGTCAAGTAACAAATATCTGCCTTTTTATGGAGTAACGTTACCAGGTTTTAGAATGAATTTTTTTAATATAATAACAAACCAGATGATGATACACGAAAAATAATTATAATAAAAATTTACACAATTAATTGTAGTACCTTCTGTTGTCTGTAATTTATATATAAAATATAACTAGCAACAACTTATGTCCCACATTACCAACAAATAGTATTTCAATTTTTATATTTAACTTTTCTACAATTTTGTTAAATATATTTACTTTCTATTTTGCTATAGAATACGTATTGCGTCTACGTTCAAGATAATGTGATAGTCGATTAATTGAATAAAATTACGTAATCTTATTGTTTTAATCATTTTCATTTTTTTAACAGAAATAGATATACCTATATTCATATACCGTAGACCTCAATAGAACAATATTATTAAATTTTAATTTCAAAAGTAAAATTTCCCTTTGCGAAATTAGACAAAAATATTTTCTGACAGTTTTTTGCACAATATCACAAGAATTTAGTAATTTTTCCGTGTACATTTATAACTTTTATTAAACTAATACAACTTCAATGACAAACACGTAAATATAACCTTTTCTTTAAATATTTAAATTTAAAAAGAATGACAATATTATAGGAAGTAATTAAAATTGGCGCTCTTCAATTAATATTGTCACAAAAAAATCTAAAATTAGAACTGGTTGTATTGCCTTCAATTTCTTGAAAAATTTATTAGGTCCAAACATTGTTAAACTTAAGTAAAAAAATTTGGAAATTAAAGTGCCTATTACTAACAAGTGTATTGAATTAATTTTGCTGCTCACCCGTTATGTCTAAATATGTTTCAAATACTCATGTCAATACTCGTACAAGTAGGAGTTTGGGCATAATTGTTGCCCGTGTGGGTTTTCTTAACCTTCTAATGCTACATAATTGAGGTTTTAAACATCATCCTCGAAAACCTTTTATAAATAATTAATAATGACTGTCATGAAAATAAACTATACATGTTTTTTGGTGATCTACTTGCACATATATATATTTTCATTTTAAACGGGTTGATTGGACTGATTTAAATAAAATAACAATTAAGGAAAACTGTTCTAAATTAAGTGGTACCAAAGTAGAACTGTGTAAAGATATATATCTATCTATGAACAGCAAATTGTTTTTTTTTAATTTTACCTCTATTTATATTGTCAATCATCTACCAACTGTAATAAAAGGCAAAAATGTCAACTATGACAGAAAAGTGACTAATGAATTACAGAAGCCGGAAGTATACAAACAGTATAGAATTTTTAATATACCTATGTATATTCAAAAAAAGTTTTTAAACATTATTGACATGCGTATATTTTCTTGAATTTATTATCTGTAATTTATTCTTTTCTTACATATTAGTTTCTTTTTTAATTGAAAAGTGTAGTAAATGTTAATGCACCGGATCGGTCGATTCGAAAGGTAGGCGATGTTCGACGCTAGTAATACGAGAATATAATAAATATTGAAGGTAAACAAAACTTGAGAAAATTCAGTTATTTAAAATAATTTTGTTGCCTATTAAATTATTCAAGAACTGTTACGGTTGGTTATGTTTCCATTCTAGAATATATGTACCGAAAATTTCTATTAAACGAGTCACAAAAGACACTGCACTACTGTCTCCAAATAATTTTTCAATTTACAAATCTACCTCGTTACCTATACCAATACCTATAATTTGGCCAACTTCTTTATAAGAAATTACTAAATAATGTAAGTGAAAATAATTTTATATATTTTGAAGAAAGTTTACTCAAATTTGGTCTGCAATTACCTATTATTTTTTAAGAAAATAAGAACGATTTAGCAAAATCGCCAGTGTGATAAAAAAGCCATAAAATAATTACGCCTACACGAAAAAACAACAAACAGAGCCAACATCGAAAAGTGGTTTGCAACTTATTCCCATTTCGTGTCAGGCAGCGTTATTTTGAAATAAAACATTTTATTCCGTGCAAACCACTAAGTAGACTTCCTAAACCAAAATTCGCTTAACGTTGTTTAGCAGACGGTGCTCCTGTGTAATCGGGACTCCGGCAGGAAGCGAATCAGCAGACGTTTTGCATATGGACGCCCGATGAATATTAAAGAGCAGGGAGACGGACGTCTTTCACGATGGGGCAAAGGATTATTCCTGAGCAAGGATTAGATTTTGAATAAAGGAGTGCTCGATAATCAACGTATATTTTAACAATTTAATCACCTGCCACAACTGCGCTGGTGTAAATCTCATGTGTATAGTGTTGCACTTTTTAAATGGCCAACACTAAAAGTTTTTATTACAATTCAGCTCAGAATCCAGATTTTTCAGATTTAATTCAGAAATTCTGGAAAAAAGTTTGCATTAGCATCTGGTACATATGCTTGATATTGCTATGAACAATTTTTAAGTTGAATGGAAAGGCAAAAATTTAACTAAACCATGTTGTAAAAGTATATAATTTCCAACAAATAAGTTCATAGCGTTTTTATTGAATTCAAAATTTATTTTAATAAACAAAATAATACGAACTAACCAAGAATATATTCTTGAAAGAAAATATACAGGGTGTCCCAAAACAGAAGGCCATACAATTAACCACATATTATTTGGACAAAAATAATGCGACTTTCCTTATGCCATTTTTTATTTGGGCGTCCCTGTTCCAATATACAGGGTGTTAAAATTACATTTTAAAAAACTATTTTTGTTAATAATCCCATTGTTTTGTAAGATACACACTTGAATGGAGGTAACTGAGGGATGCAGTACCCTTTATACCCTCCAATTATTTCTAAGTACGCCTATGCAGCTTTTCCTGAAATATCAAACGTAGAATTTTCTGCCGATCATTTTATCTTTTGTAAAATTTTGTTTAAATTAAATAATCTTTGCTGTTTATTAGTTTGTCGATATTCGGAAATTGGGAGAAGAATCAAATTAGAAACACTTAAATTCCCACTGATTAATCAGATTTTTGAGGTCGCTTATTACGAATCTGAAGTCACAATTAGAGAACCCAATATAGCGGGTGGAATAAAAATAACGTTAGAATTTAGAAAAACCAGTGGAAATTTAGGTGTCTTTTCTCTTTTCAAGTCTTCACTTGATGCGTCTTAATTTCCGAAGCCGCCAAACTAATTAATTTCTCGGAAAGGAAAGAAGTTACAGCGTTTTAAAGTGGGTTTTGAAGAAGAACAGTAGTAGTTACTTTGAAATGCCATGACGACTTTTGTGCGAAAAAATATCTTTTGATTTCATAACCTCAAATTCGGTTAGGATATTCCTCTAAAACCTGACGTGATTGAGTAATTCTGAGATCGGAATAGGATTCAACATGTCGAAAACCTTCGGAACAATATACTCTGGTTTCTAGTTTGGAAGATTAGTCACATTTTGTCGATCGGTTGAAATTATTCAAAAGCTAAAATATGGTCGCACCCTTTGAGTAAATTTTTGTTTTTGTATTTCATTGTTATCTTTTTGTAAGGTGTTGAACGGTGAATAACAGATGTGACCGGCCAGACCGCAGAAATCTCCCGCGATAATTTCGTGTAAACACGGGCAAATAGTGGCTGAATTAATGAAGAGCTAGCACGGCACAAGCGGATGGGTTTAGGTGGTGTGATTGCAGTTCATTTGCGATGCTAAACGCGGCCGGGCTGCAAACGCCGCTGCCTGCCATTGATTGTACGCCCAATTACACCCCCGAGATCATGTTTACATAAGTAATCAGCGGGCGCGCAGTTGACATAGCGCCGCGCTGCCGGAATTAAGCGATCCACCGCCAAGCCACAATCACACCGCAAAAGTTGCGTACGAACGCGGCCCCCACAACGCGACCGCCCGCCGTCCGCAAACCGGTTTACTTATGTGCCCAAAATACACAGTTAGTGGTATTTTAATAAAACAAAAATAAAAATTTGCTAGCTCGTAAAAAACAACAAAGAAACAAAAATCCAATGATTATCTACTGAAAAAAGTTGTACCAAAAAAACTAATGTACTTACTGTGTAAGAGTGAGGTCCTTTTTAATTTAGTATAAACCGCACGACCCGGAATTGACCTGGTAAGCTGTATCACTTATCAGCGTTGCTAGTACATAGTTACTTTTTAAATCTACTGTTAGAAAGCCAAACTACGATAACTTAGTAAAAACAGATTGCTTTTGTATGAGTTAACGGCGTGTTATTTTAAAGTCATCATATTCATTTGCTGTGAATGTGGATAAAGCGACGAACATTAAAAAAACATTTTATTGCGTTTAAAATACTTATTATTATTTACTACATTATTTAGTTGGTAAATATGAAATATTTTTTTAAAATCATTTCAAATTTTTTGAAAGCATTTATTTTATTACTACTCTCAGTACTAATGATCTCTGACATATTGATCTATACTCGACGGCGAAAATATAGATAGTGATTCATACATAATATAGAAACACTATTACCGTAAAGTGTATAAAACTTAAAATGATTTTTATAACGGTTCAATATTATTTGCTTATGTTAAATGATGTGCCGCTCTCTTTGCACATCGATAGGATCTATAACAGTCATAGACTGAGTTACACTGAACGCGATTTATTTCCTATCTCTGTCTATCGCACTTATTACAGATAGGGAAATGCTCTTTTTAGTGGGTGTAAACGGACGTACGTAGAATTCGAGTTAGCCGTAGTTAGAAACGTCAAACTATAAGCGCGCGCGAGGGTTTGCATATTCCGTGACTATAGTAAATTTATAAATTAAAAAAATACAATCGGGACGTTTTAAAACGTAGGAATAATAATTAAAATGGATCAAAGTGCCGGTTGTAGCAAACGGTCTGTTGCTCATAAACGCCCTAACCTATGCGATGCGGAATTAATAATGGTAAAAAACGTGTATAAAGGAATTCGGTCGCGAAATTCTAATACAAGTGTAAGTGAAGCTGTTGATATGTGTAGTTCGTTGACAAAAGTATCCGTTGCTACTGTTTATCGTGCCATAAAAAATAGTGTAGAAGTGAATCCAAAGAAGAAAAAAGTGGAAACACGAGGGAGGAAGAAAATAGAAGTCGACGTTGACGTGAAATACTCCATACGTAGGAAAATTCATGGATTTTTCTTTAGAAATGAAATACCAACGATAAAGAAAATTCAAGCTGCAATAGCTGAAGATGAGGATATTCCTAATTTCTCTGATAAGGTTCTTAGAAGAATAATGCGTGACATGAATTTTCGATATTTGAAACGGAATCGGAATAGTATGCTCGTTGAAAAAGACGAAATTGTGGTATGGCGAAGAGAATACTTAGAAAAAATAAGAGAACTTCGTGCATCTGGTAAGAAGATATATTACATGGATGAAACATGGGTAAACGAAGGTCATACTGTATCAAAAGTTTGGCAGGATGGTAATGTTAAGAGTAAGAGACAAGCATTTTTAGATGGATTTTCTACTGGATTAAAGGCACCTTCTGGAAAAGGACGAAGATTGATTATAACACATATTGGAAGCGATACGGGATTTTTAGAAAATGGTTTGCATGTATTTGAGTCACGAAAAACGGGAGATTATCATGAAGATATGAACAGCGACGTGTTTGAAAAATGGTTTGAATATGTTTTATCATATCTGGAGCCAGGAGCAGTTGTTGTGATGGATAACGCACCTTATCATAGTAGAAGAGTTGAAATGTTACCGACATCAGCATGGAGAAAAGGAAATATTATGGACTGGTTACAATCGAAAAATATTGAATATACAGAAACCATGCTAAAAGTACAATTATTAAAAATTGTCCAAAGAGAAAAAGGTCAATACATTAAGTATGTAGTGGATGAGATGGCCAAAGATCGAGGAATTCGTGTACTCCGTTTACCGCCATACCACTGTGAATTAAACCCAATTGAGTTGGTTTGGGCACAAATAAAGAATGAAATCGCACGAAAAAACACCACCTTTAAAATAAACGACGTGAAATTATTATTACAGGATGCTATTAATCACGTCACTGCTGAAACATGGTGTAAGTGTATTGGACATGCACAGAAAGAGGAACAACGTATGTGGGATCTTGATACAACGGTAGAAGTGTTCATAGAACCAGTCATTATTCATTTGGGTGAAGATGATTCTAGTGATAGTGATAGCAACAGTGATATGTGAAATATATAATGTGAATAATGTGATATGTAAGTATTTAAATATATTAATAGTGAAGTGATTATGTGGCAGTGAAGTGAAAGTGTGACAGTGATAATATTCGTGAGATAATTATTATAAAATATGTAAGTACCTACTTAAATAAATATATTAATAGTAAACATTACAATATTTTGCGGCGGCGTAAGCCGGGTGGTGGTGGGTTATCGATGCCCAAGAGGGCATCGTTTTATAGAAAACACTTAAAATTTAAAAACAAAATGTTACTAAAATATTTTTGAAGTTTTCTCGATAAAACCTCAAAAAATAATAGATGTTATGTTTTATTATATTTTTTCCATATTCTCTACATCTTGTTGCCTTTTACGTATACACGCCTATGGATTTTCGATCCCCGCACGCCTCATCCTCCTTACTAGTCCAAGAGCTAGCGATGAATCACTATCTATAATTTCGGCCGTCGAGTATAGTTTAGCTGATTGTGAGCTATACACATATGAGTAACTAAATATTTATTTAGTCATATGCCTATACCTACTACGGTCACGTAAAGTAGACAGCGACATATTCAGGAAAGTTAAAACAAGTAGGTGAGTATAGTCTTTCCGAAGTCAGTTGAATATGCAAAAAAGTCTGGTAATAAAATTTAATGAGTTTCATAGGCGTCCCTAAAAAAATTTTCTGCTAAAGGTACAAAATTATACTTAATAATTTGAATATAATGTGTAGAAAATTTCTATTAAGTATATGTTCATTTGGCCAGCAACATATTTTAATTATTTATGTCCTCAAACAATTTTATTATATTGGTGGTAAATTTCGTTTTGTTCCTTTGCAAGAGAGGTCTCCAAAATGCCATTTGTGATAAATATTAGTAAACAAAATCTCCCTCTTATTTCTCCCTTTCGTAATTGTAATATGAATTATTGATAGAGGTGCCTATAATAAATTAAATCACACCAAATTCCGCATTACTGCACTGCACTGCTGGGCAATTTATTAACCACTTGTCATCTGCTGTGATTTATTGCCCAGTAGCCCAATGCAACTGTGATTGTTTTCCTTTGCCTGTGCTCGCATTCTTCAACTGAGCGTATACATTTCAAGAAGTGAATCTTATTTGTGGAAGGGCGAAATGGGCGGTGACTATTAGACGCGTTCATTATAGCCATCTTTCTCTATCGCACGGATTTCTATGACTTTCTTTATCACTCTCACGTAACGGCCGATGAACAATGGGGACTTTCCGACCCTGTATATTGCGTATGTATGTTCTAGATTGTAGTATGCAGTGCTTGTTTGATATCCTGTTTATAATATACAACATACACTTGTTGAACGTGTTCAGTGAAAGTTTTTATAAAAGTTATCTGGTATTTAGAGATGTTGGCGTTTACCCCGAGAGGGGTATAAATTACAGTGTGTTAACTAATCGATTTGATATTACCAGTTTAGAGACCAGAAGAATTTGTATTTCAGTAACTTTTTTATATAAGATTTTACAAAATATTATTGACTGCTCTGAATTACTTTCTGCTATAAATTTTTATGTACCTAGGCCAAATTCAGGAAATTCTCTTAGCTTTAGATGTAATCGTGCTAAAACCAAGTCACCAGTACGTGTTATATGTGACAACTTTAATAGATTACAGCAACCATGTGATATTTTCTACTGTTTATTAAATGTCCTTATTAATTTAGTCAATGAAGAGTACTAAATGTACTAATTATCATTTATTATAGTAGAATACTAGTGCATTCATATATTTTTTTGTTTGTAGGCTTCCGTGCCGGTCGTTAATGGTTGAATGACTTCCGGGCTGGTTGCCACGTCGTCGATTTACAACTCTTAACGTTTCGACAAACATATCGCTCTCTTCTTCAGAAGCTACTCTGAAAACGAGTATCAGAAGAACGGTTTTCCATTCAACTGATATTTTCAGTAAAATGATACATTATACCGATTTTCAACAAGTATACGTTTTTTATGGAGAATTGTTCATGGAATCTAAAAATGGATCCCAAATGATTATTAGGTCATTGGCGTAGAAGTTAAGGTAAAAAATCCCATTTCGCTACCCATTCCTGATCCCACTGATCTGCAAAAATGTGTAAATTTTACAGTAAATTATGCACATGTGTAAATGTTAACACCACACCAAATTTTAATTAATTTATTTTAAGCATACGAAAGATTTCGTAAATAATATGATTTTAACAACCGACCAACACGGTCCTGTGCAGTGAAAACGACGGGACTTAGACCCTATAAGGCAATTCCGAATTATTTATTGAGTTCTATTTGTGGTTAAAGTTTGATTCACTCGAAATGAAACACCCTGTATATTGTATTCACATTGTTTGTTTATAAATTGCCCTGTAAAAGAATTTCTGTTGGGCATTAAATCATCATTATTATTGTTATTATTAATGAAAACACAACCGAAATATTTTCTTCCGATTTAATAAAAAAATGTCTTTTTACTTTTTGTTACAAAGACTGGTGATTTTTGCTAGTTTTCCTGCTAATTTAAATTGAAATGTTTAGAAACCGAACTTCCCTGGATATTCACCGTCGATTGTTGGATTTTATGTAATTGGAAAACGTTTTTGAACAATAACTGCCGAACGTGAAAAAACCGCAAGCAATAATAAACTAATACGAGGCAGACATCAAAACATTGGAATGACAATTTCCGGCTGCAGTTATGACAGCCTCTGATTGAACCAAATGAGCATCGGGATCCGGACGAAATGCTGGCAGGGCCCGGCGAGCGCTCTTTGTTTGTTTTCACAATGTGCGGGTAAATTATCATCCAATGAAATTTGACTCGTCACATCATAACACTGCGTTCACGTTAATCAACATAAGGGCACCAAATAAACTTAAATAAATCCAGCTTAATTACTTGTGGCTGTTTATGGCTGTTGACTTGCTGATAGCCGTGTAGGACAGAACAGATCATGGGAAAAGGCCGTTTAATTATTCTGCTATTCATTTACGAAATAAGTGATCATGCATGTGCAGAAAATGTCGGAGATATAAATATATGAGTCATAATTGAATTAAATTCAATATTATTAGTTAAAAACAGTGTATTTCGCCTAGTGATGCGCTAGTACCATATCATATATATTAGTATGTCGCTCTCTGCCAATAGGTACAAAACAATTCTGAATTTACAAATTTGGTAAAAAATATTCAATTTATGTATCAAATAAATTTTTTGACATTTTATTTATAATAGATACTCGTAAAATACTGAATAAACATTGATTTTATCACTGGTACAAACTAATTTTCTACTTACTCAACAGTGGCTGGTTAGCTTACCTGGAACAGAAAAAAAAATTATTGTAGTTGGGCAGATAGAGTTGACAAATTATGAAAGCAGTTATTTTATTAAACGATGAAGAGTGTATGTCAAAATTGCACGAACTTGAATTCTTGTTAGTTACAGATATTAAAAGAATTTAAGTAATATGTTACTTAATTAAATAAATATCATATGACACCAACTAAAAGAAAAAACGTCAAAAATTTAATAACGAAAAAATATTAATTTTTCGAAACTATAATAGCTATCTAACTTACTCTTTTCTGATCATTTATTTGGTACAAAAGTTTATGGAATTATTTTTTAAACTTTTTCGCAGGTGATAAAATACCCAAAAAAACAGTAAAAACTTGATAGCTCCTTAATCAAAACTGTTTTATTGAAATTTCTAAAAGAATAAAGGTAATGGAGATTTCGCATTAACATCATACGTCTCAGCATTCATCTCACGTTTTTTCCTGAAACGCAATAATTATTTTCTTTTCTTGATGGCGACAATGTATTTGTATACATATATTTTACGCTTCTATACAGAAGTATTTAATCGGGTACTGTTGACTTGCACATTTCGATGGCCATTGTGGCACTGTCACAACACGAGCCCGATGTGTGTGATAGATGGACATTATGACCCAAACTGGAATTCCTTAATTGGAGGATTGACTATTACAGCTAATTGGCTACCGGGTAACACCGTGTGAATAGGGACTCAGCTGTCATCAAGTAACATTTATTTTCTTTTCGTATTCATAAGTTCCTCTAATTGATAGCCGAGCAATGACCAGTATGGATGTCTGCCCATTTCTTTAACGGTACACTTCGCTCTAAACGGATCTTGAATTTGCTGTGTGGGATTCTTTCACAAATAAGTGAATATGACTGTTTGATTGATTTTTTATTGTCACAGGAGCCGAGTCAAGGGTCGATTAATTTGTTTCACGAAAATGTCTCGCACTAAAAACAACTACATAGTAATCGACAACTCAGAAAAGCACATCAATTCAGTTGGTCGACGTTCTGTTTTCTGTAACAGAAATCTTAAGCTTCATAATAATAAAATTATCTTTTTCTGGAATCGAAAAATTATAAAGGTTGAATAATAAAAAAAAATAACTCCTGTTCTATCTATAACGAATACTTTTAATAGTTTAATGCATCAACGGAATAGCAGCCCCGCTGAAAATACGGTGATCCGCCGCGCCGCGGTGTTGGCTGCATATTTCCATTAGAAAGTCAGTTTGAAAAGTTGCTAATGCATCAGGCGGCACTCTGTTCACATTTTATGTATATAAATATTCAAATAATCCCCCCAAATCAGATTATAAAAGTAAACTTCGCGTATGATGTTGTGGTTTTGTATTAACTCCGCTTTTCCACACCTGGTGCTCTCCCAGCGCTCGAACGACGGATATCTCATCCGGCGGGGTTGTAATTCCGTCATTTTCTATTCCGCGCGCTGCTGTTTGTTTTACAAACCACCCCGATACGTGAATTTGATCCCTTGCCCGGGGTTTGTTAAAACTTGAAAAGCTTTCAACATTATACTGTCTGTCTGGATATAATTCGCTGCCAACAAACATAATAGAAATCGAAAAAAGAGTTCGTAAAATAATACGTGTACCTATATATTTCGTACGTTTTAAATACATTGGTTGTTTAGCCTAGATTGAAATATTTACTCACTATTTGTCTTTCATAATGTATTTTCTAAATGTATATGTTTGTTTGTATCATGACGGTAACCATATTGGATATTTGTGGCCTTTTAAAAGGGAAGAGAAAAATTTTGTTTTAATTTTTTTCTTAAATATGGAGAAAGATACAAAAATTAAATTGCTTTTCCTATTTTCAAAAAGGCATATACTAGATATTTTCTTAGCCTTCTGCTTCAGTAATTAGGGGTTGAAGGAAAAGTTAAATGTTTATTGATTATTGTTATTAAATCATGTCTGACCTATATTTGTATAACTTGTTTTCTAAAAATTATTTCTTATTTTTGTATTGTTAAAGTTTGCAATAAAGTTAGTAAATCACCATGTATAATGCTTTTACGTATAGATCATAGAAATAGTTCAAGGTTTAGTTTGCCCTGAATGCGGCCCCTTTCAATATAAAAGTAAAATTAATATGGTAAAACTAACGACTAGAGGGGAGGGGGAAAAACTTCAACTGTCATAATAAAATAAAGAGGACCTATAAATAATTTTCTGATTGATATAAATCAAGCCGCTAATCTATATTTATATAGATTTATATAGTGAATTTCTATGCCAATCAAAGTAATAACAATCTGAGTCTAATACTTTTTTTTATGTTTCTACTTTTGCTCAAAGCCTTTCAGTAATCAGTTCGCTTTGCAGGTGAGAAAAATTCCAAGTAGTCAGAAATTCTTTATCGAGAGTTCCATAACAGCCTTTATTTATATGTAGTGATTAATTTCTTAGACACTGTGGAGTAATTTTGCTATATAGACGTCAAAAGAACACTAGTAGCCGTCCTTAATAGCAGTTATTTAAGCCGGAGAATTAAAAATTCATTTAGCCGCCAGTATTAATTGCGGTAGAAAAAAATACTAAAGGCTCTTTCACAAACTTTATTTCAGTCATTTATAACTAGCAGACACTAATCTATTAAAAAAGGAACGCTCTTCGATTTAGGCGTATAAACTCGGTAGCGCATTCTTTCTAATGAGATTTTTTCTTCGGCGTCGGAATTAATAACACCTGGGATAATCCATCAACAGTATCCATACGCGGCAGAGATCGGGTTGAGCGGCAATTTTAGTAATTGCCAACGCGCCTGCAAGCTTGTCTGGTGAGCGTCCAAGGCGTAATTGTTAGTTATTTTAACGAGTACACTTTTACGTGGTTCACCGCTGAATGCGTCTTTAAATAAGCTGATTTTGACCATAATTCAACCACCAAACACAGGTCCGTACCGAAATCACAGCATCTAGAATGCACAAAAAAAGCATCGAACAATTTTCATTAGCATGTCCAATGTAAAATCTACAATTTTTATCAAACTTATAAACAAATCTTTGAGTATGTGTTTTGCTATCAAGAATTTCAATGATAAGCACACAACCTATGTCTTTTATATCTTGTACTATTATAGGTATTTAGGCCAACATCAAAAACAAACTAAGAAAAGTCTTGTTAGTCTTAGTTATGTGGGTAGTTATTTAATACAATTGTGAGTCCGGCACTGGCGGACCTGCTACCGGATATGAATGGATTCCTTTCAACGAACGCGAAAGATATAAATATCTCATCAAGAGAGGATTTACATTCTGTATTGATGCTGTCCTCGCACCATTAAAAAGAATCCGTAATATTCCAAGCGAGCATTAGCAGAAGGAAAAAACGAATTATACGATTCGGACAAGGATGGACGCGTTTTTGTGAGAAAGACTGTTAATAGACTAACAATAGTCAGAGTCCGACTGACTGGCTACTGACTAAGTAGCAGGTTGAGGCCATTTGCTGACATGACCAGCAGTTTTATAATGACACCTCTGCAGTCGTATCATAACCAGTCCCATCTTTCCTATTCAATGAGCGTCATCCAAATTAATTTCTTATTCAGGTGCTCAAGCCAACAAAATACCAATCGTATTATTGCAGTCTCCTGCAAGAACAAAATTAAAAAACATATTATTATCGACAATATTTAGAAATATACACGGTGCCTTCGAAAATGGGGCTTTAACTTATAGAGGTTATAACTGACAACAAAATAATGCACTTTATAAAAAATCGATCTAATTTTATCATAACACAGATTGGCATTTGAAGTTAATACTTCTAATCTGTTATGTAATTATTATTAATCATAAATTCATACACCGTGCAAAGATAAATCAGTGCTTGCCGTCATTTCCAATAGTAACAGTTTTGAGTTTTTAATGTGTTTGTGTTAATTTAGGTGTAAATATTTTTTGTCAAAATGGCATACAAATACAAAAAATGCCAAATCAAATATTAGAGAAAAAATCTCAACATTGTCGAAGACCAGACAAATTTCTCGTGGAATTACACAACAATGTTTGGAAAAATCTACATGAAAACCAACTGTATCCGTATCATCTTCATCGTATATATACAAGCATGCAAAATAATTATTGTTTGTTCGTAAGGGTTGTGAGTAGTTATTAGAACAAAATTATGAGAATGAACATTTAATTTTTAGGCAAATGGAGACTAAAGAACTTTTCCCTATAAGTATCTAGTGTCCAATTCTTGCAATAAGTACGTGTAAATTTGACTGTGAAGATCTTTTTTTATGTTAATTAATATGGTATATAGAATCATCTTTAGCGCTGAGATAAAAACGAAATATTAATTTTATAAGAATAGTCGCTGACCTTCTTTCTTGTTGTTGTTAATAAGATCTAGTTTATTCATAAAAACCAAAGTTAGTAATATCAGATCGTTGACCGGCACTTTTTTTTTAAATCCATATATGTTCACTTCTTCAGCCCGATGCAAATATCCTACAGGTGGACTCCTCTCCTGACATGGAGCATCACCTTTTTTAGTAACGATGGGTGGTTCAGGCGAGATAAAAGCATAGTGAACCGCCGCCCGGGCAACTACCATATAATTGCTACCGTGCAATGGGCAGTCCCATGGCTCTAATAGCCCTGTCACGAAGCTTTTATACCAATGACGGACGGCTTCTCGTTGTGGGAAACCACCGTCAGAAGATGCTTGTTAGTATTCCTTGTCGTCGTCTGGGTGTAAAAGTATTGTTTTTGACCACTAACGTTCTCCTCGAAGCTTTGAACTTACCTTCGGTGTTCCCACAGTACCTAAGATTGAACTAGTGTTCAAAATGTGATATAAATGTGTTAAGACCTGAATAAAACTAATGGAACGTATTTAATCTTTCATTTTATTGACTCTAATAAAATGGTGGATGTCTTTTCAAAGTCATAGGCATCTCATTATCATTTCTAAAAAATCTTCATACTTAATAGTAATATTTCCCGTAAATTCGGTATCTCTACTCTTGAACTCCTCAGTAAACCTTTGAATTTGTATGCAGGTAATAATATATTGATCCAGTGAGATCTTCTTAGCCTTAGGATTGTTTCTTGTGATCAGAAACCTTATAAACTCCGGAGAAAAATTGATACTCATGTGTTTTAAAGCGTAATCCAACTCGTGTTCGTCCAAAAACCCAGACTGGTCCCTGTCGTAGGTGTTGAAGGCGATCAACCATTGTTTTATATAGTAGTATAACGTTTCGAACTCCTTGACGTCCAACCCCCCGTTTTTGTCGAGATCGAAGAGTCTTACAACAAATTTGCAAGTTGCGTCAGAGAAGTGTTTTCCTTGGAATGTTTCGAAGGCTTGCTGAAGCTCCCTGGAGGAAATCTTGCCTTCGTTCTTGGTGTCCATCGTCCTGAACCATTTTTCTACTGCTGGGTGAACAGATGTCTTGCGAGTGCTAAATTGTGACATGAATGAAGGTGTCTCGATGACGCAGTTATATCTTCTGTTGTTAATTTCTGGAACAAAGAAAGCCAATTCAAAACAAAGTTTCGAGATTGGTCTTTAGAAGAATGAATTTTACCCTTCATGGCTCTGTCTAAAATTTTTTCTTTCTGTTGTTCTCTTGTTAAATTTTCGTCGGCTCGATACATGCATATAAGCCCTAGAAATGAAAAAGCTGTTTAACAACAGAACAACATACTAGAAACAGGTTCTTAAAACTCAGAACCTAATGGCTGTCAGAGTTTTAACATGAATAACTATACATTTGCTGAATGTAAGAATATAAATAAAAAAATGTTTACTTACTTTTATCATCATAAACAGAATTCATGTAATGTTGATCCATGTGACTGCAAGTCTTTCAGATTTTATTACTATTAATCGTTGAAGTTAAGATGACTGATGACAAAAATTTTGAGTGACTGATGGTGACAATGTCAAGTAATGCAATCTTGATGCTGCAACAATAGCTACGCTCAACTATCATTGTGAACCTATTTGATATACATTATGAATTTATGAAAATTAAATTTATTTAAAACGGGACCTATGTCGCTATGAAATGACATTCTATGTATTTCTGATATTGATCTTTAATAATCTGATAGTACTAATTTTCGTATATATGTAATTTGAAATAAACATAAAGCTAATATTATGTTAAATTCAAGAAATCGACCTCAAGTGCGTCTAAAAACCACTTAAATTTAAGAAACTATAATTAGTGACGAAGGAGAACCTCGAGGAGAACTGCTTAAACAAAATATAGGTTGCATCACTTTAACAATTATTAATTATGTGGATGTATAAGAAATAAATATTAAAAAAAAAAACGTTTCCCAAAGTTAATTGCATATTTTTGGGCAGTGATATCATGGTACTAATATTTAAATAGAAAAGAAAAAAAAACTACAAACGGATTTTTTTTTTTGACATAACAGTTTGCTTTCCGTGATTATACGGGTGCCTAAACCTATTGCTTTACGTACTTCTAACACCCAGTATATGACATATCATCTTCGAGGGAGCAATAATAACGATATTATTAAAATAATAACACAATGTTTTATATTAATTTAACTCATTATTTCGTGGATGTCATTAGGGGTATCATTAAAGCAATTAGTCCGAGATGGATTTACAGGTTGCCAGTCATTGTTGCGTTATTCAGTTATTTGTTCAGGGCCAACTGCCAGTCATCAGTAAGTGAGAGCTTAATTTTTGGCCTCCGTTCGACGGGGAATAATAAGCGTTATTAGCAGAACTGACAATTAAATTTGACTCTACCATTTTCTGGTCAAGATGTTTTTTTTTCTATAAAAAGGAGAACCGATACCTGTTCGATACACCTTTCCATTTTTTATATGAATTCCGCATTATAAACGGTATGATTCTAGAAAGAAATAGTAGATTTATATATTATTTAAATCGATAACAGTTATATAGGGTGTTAGTTAAAAATGTGGGTAGACAAATTTAAAGGGTGATTTAAAAAAAGGGTTATATACATTATGAATCCGTAAATCGATTGTTTTCTTGAGACAAACATATTTTGCATGATCTAAGAATTATCAATGTATTCCAAAAATGACTTTAGACAGTTTTAGGTGTCCAATAAACGCGTGTTAGATTAATAAATATTTCTTGGTTAGTATATTTTTTAATGACGTTTCAATGCCCCTGTCCACGAGCCGCTTATGCCATCTCTCACTAATATCCGCGTCGAATTGCGGCAGATGCGAAGCAAAGAAGAAGGTGACGGCTCGTTACTAATTACAGAACTAGAACATCAATCGTTTTGCCACTAAACGCAAAATTTTAATTGCACGGCCTAGGTTTCCGCTTGTTTTCGACCTCTAATGGAATCTCCGTGTTTGCTACTTGTAACCGCGACCTACAGACCCCCTAATTGATTCCACCGAACAAGCAGGATCCGGATTTGATCGAATAATTTAATCCTACTGAAAGATATTATGTACTGGAAGTTCTGGATATATTGGTATAATGGAAGTTAAAAAATGCATATACATATATAGGTAGATAATAGTCGTCAATTAATTATATCCCGGTTCAGCCACTGCAGATCTCTATACAGGATGACACAATTTATCCTTATAGATCTTAGAAACATTATGGGATGTACGTACAATGAATAATTCATACAAAAACTATATTAGTGCAAAAAAAGATACCAAAAATCACATAAATATATGTATACATACCTGACCAAACGCAATTCACACACAGTCAACTAGCGTGTACAAAATGTTTACGCACCAAACGAAAAGTGTTTACGAGGGAGTACGATAATTACATACATGTAATACCCAAATACGATATTACATACATGTAATACCCAAATTTTGTTAACGCATCTGTTTTGATTGTGAAGTTACAGTAGGTTTAGAGTTCTTCATGAAAATTTGATTTTAATTTCAACTTGAAGTCAAATACATCATTGCAAATTTGCCAAATAAAAAAATACTAAATTTGTTTTTAATACAAAAATACAAATAAAGGTTTAACTTTGTTTCACAACTTCTAACTGCGTAAAGGTTGTAAGGCTTATGTACTAGGTATAGTTGAATGTCTACCTTGAATTTATTGCAATTATACAATTTTTAATTTAATATTAATAATTATTTAAGATTATGAACTTTTACCTACCGGCTTTCAATTTTAACTTGAGATTCAATTTTAACGGCAGGGTTCCATATTATTTCCTTCTACATAAACTCCTACTAAAAGTTCATGATATGTACCTACTCAATGCACGCCCTTATAGTTTGAAATAACGGAAACTGTCTCAGGGTTCCGATGGCTGAAATTTAGCAGTTAGGAAATGACTAATGATGAATTTTATTGAGGTAATTATCACCAAACTCGTTCACCAACTGTCGCCTTCTCTACAAAAATGGTAATTAAATGGTTCTTAAATTTTGAATTGCTACCCGAAGGTAGAGTTTTTTTATTCACTTCAATTTAGAAAGATTCAAACATTTTTATGTTAAATAGGTAATACAACTGTCATATATTTTGGAAGAAATGAACATATAAAAGTAAATACTGTAAACACAATTAAATATTTGCAGCAAGATATTTATTCAAAAATGATATCTCTTCTTAATTGAACCCATATTTAAATAAGTGCAATTAAATATAATAACATAATTATAATAATTATTAATTACACTGGATAAGACATAATTATATAATAGACGTATATTTATAATTATATATTAGTTTTCTCGACACGTTTCCTAAAAAGGAAGTCGTAGTCGTAACGGTGATCATGAATCTGTAATATTTGGTTTAAATGGAAGTCACTTATTAGCTCTATTTGAATAATTAATAACAGTAACAGTACCATCAGTTTTTATGCTTAGTGGTTATTAAAAAACTGAACGCATAATCACTAAATCATCAAAACTTTTATGCATGAACGATGATCTACATTTATGTTTAATATTTTTACTTTGCCCAAATTAAATGTACATTATCTAACAAGTTATAATAGTGTTTGTAATTATAGTTTTCATATTCATTTGTCATTGAATCAAATTTTTGTATGAATAAAATTGTTTCTGTAAATTTTATGTGTATAGTTTAATTATTTTCACTGTTTGTTGGTATTTTTCCGCTTGTGAAAAAAAAATATAAAATTGATTAAAGAAAGCTTTATGTCAAAAGAATTAATCAAGTGTTATTTTTATTAAACTATTTTTCTGTAACAAAAAAACCAAAATAACTTAAGATTCTGGTACAAGAAGGGGTCTTTTTTTAAATGATATTTCTCAAACTTTTTTCACCTGGTGCAAATATGAAATCTGTAGGCTTAAAAAAAACATAGGTAAGTAAGAATGGGAATTGTTCCATGTAACTTATCCCCTTCTTCCACTACATAAGTACACCTTGTTTTTTGAGTTTGGTATTTGCTCTGGCCATTTGTTTATCTTCAATATTTTTTTTTGTATGTAATAGTATGCATCTATTAAATATGTAGGTATACAGAAAACTGTTTTGATTACTTACCGTTCACGTTTTCCACCTGGGATAAACTTACAATTAGCCAAATGATACGGCAACAACAAATCATACCTACTAACTTTGAAAAATCTTTTTTTTTTCTGAACAATTTGCATATTGGCGTTTATAGTACTCTTACACCAGGATCTAGAGCAAGGGTCGGCAAGTAATCTTAAGTGGGGTCCGGATACTTTTGAAAATTTTTAACGAGGTCCAGAAAAAAAATTCTTATTTCTTACAAATTTTTTATTTTAATTTAGACTCAAATTTAATCTGCTTACTAACCATTAAGAACGCAAAACACTCACACAATTGTAAAATACTAGAAAAAATGATAAGGTTGGCATTCAAACGTAAAAAATAATTTTTTAAATAATTTATTTAAGTTTATACTTTCAAAAAATTTCTGGCGGTCCAGTATTTTACCTTCCGCGGTCCGGACCTGGACCGCGGTCCACCAGTTGCCGACCCCTGATCTAGAGTTATAGTTAACGTTTCGAATAATCAATCTTTTTCCGTTATAGACATTTGTAATGTACCTATACTTATTTTTTAAATAGGTTTGATAGTTCAAAATTTGTTTGTTTCTGCCTGCTAGAGACATAATACGATATTTATGCGAGACTCAGACAATTACTGTATGTGGGCTAGCTGCTAGAAAGTGATATGACGTTCCCACCTTGGCTTCGTTGGTTTTTCTTTATTTTTTTTAGGGAGAAAGGTTAAAAATAAAATCAGATTTTTTTTTCAAATTAATTATGATGTATAATTTCTGAAAACGAATTTTAAAAAATGCTGAATGAGCCCATTAGACCTTTAACTTTTCAATTTTTCTTCACATTTAAATTAAAATTTTAATAAACTACATGCTTAATTAATTTATAAACTGTACAGCAATATAATGAATTTAAGAAATAGTCAAGCAAAAAACTGGTAATATAAGTATTACTTAGTATTAGCGAATTCTCTACTTTGTATTAGTTCAAATTGACCGATTAGAAGTAATTTGTAATAATTTATTTGCATTAGATAACATTAGCAATTGTTACGTGCTGTGTCAATCAAGCATTTTATTTTTGATACCGATAAAAAACACCTAATAAAAAACCCAATGTCATATTAACACTTATGGAAAATCATAGTCATTAAAAATGTATCATATAAATAATTAAAATTGAAACTTAATTTTAGCTATAAATGCGTCAGTTATAAAAAAATGCAGTAAAAAAAATTACTGTTAGAAACACAAACGTCATATTACCACTTAAATTTAAAGACGGGGTTATTATTAAAGTATTTGTGGAAATTTATAATAAAAAAGAATTGGATTTGTTGAAACACTGATTTTCTTATTTGTAGTCTGAAACTTACAATTAGTTTAATTTGATTTAGACCGCAGACAAAGTTTGATCTACAATATCAATTAACTTCATTCATGGCTTTTATGTTGGCATTCTTGGAGTGTTCAAAACAAATCTAAGGAATATCATCGTATTGTTTTTTTGTTTTTTATTTTAAGTAGGAGCTCAAGTCGTACCGCAACCATTCCGAGACGAGTAATAATAACACGGATATGAGATATCATTTTTCTTTATAATCTAACCATCTGCAGTGTGTCAGAAGTCGACTCTCGAAATTCGGCCCCTACACAAATATTACCTTTACGTAAGTCTTTTGTGTCACTTCCCGTCTTAAATCGTTAGTAATGTTAATTTAATTACAATTTTTATAAATTAACTCCTCGCCCTCTGCAGGTGTCGGGGGCGAAGAAGAAAAACAAACACGTTGAACGTTTGAAGAAGAAGCAGGTATGGTCAGGACCGGATTTACTGTTTTTGTCTTTTAAGAAGAATAGCAGGTTTGAAAAAATTATTGTAGATGGGATTTTTGTGTATTATTTTTCTGAAAGAAGAAAACGTCTAAAAAGCTTGAGCATCTTTGGTTATATAAACTACATTGGTATTTAAGCTCTTAACCACATCTGTACATATTCGTATCGTATCACAACGGGAAAGCTCAAGTGAGCTCGATAGTACTTACTTAAATAACAATCTAAGAGTAAAAACAGCCAAGAACAACAACCCGATCTTGCTGCATCAGATTTTTATCGCTTGCGCTCACTCTCAATCAACCTTCGAGAAATATCCTTAGTGACGACTTCGCATTTGTTTATTAAAAGGAAGTACGTAGGTACTATTCTGAGTTTAACAAAAATGCTACGAACTTATGTAGCAACCCAATATTTTAATTATTGGAAAAATGATTATAAATGTTTATTAGTATCAATAAAAAATATGAAAATATATACAGATGTCTTATAACAAAACTATATCAAGTCGTAACAAGAAATTTACCACTAATTCAATAATTTTTAGGTCGGCCCTGGATTTCAGTCATTTGTAAAGCAACCACCGAACCTCTAGACCATGAATACCTGGAAACTGCTTATAATCCGTTAAAATATCGAAAAATAAATACCATTACTGCCATTTGATTGTTTCCTTTCTATATTTTATTGTCGTATTTAAGTCAGCCGATTAATTTAAAGTTTAATGTGGTATCAAATTTTAAATTAATAGGGGTTGGATTAAATTTTATTGTGTAGGATTAACAGAATACTAATCATAATAACGATAAGGTTGATGTTTTGTTACATAGAATGACTATTTTAAAATTTAAAATATTTAAACTAGATAAAGAAATATAACAATAACAATACAATAATTTTTTCAACCTAACCTAGCATCGCATAATAAAATTCAATTTTCTTTTCTAATGAGTTCTCTACTAAATAATATTTTATATAATCAAAAAAAATGTTTAATTATCATATGAGCCTGTTCAGTGAATTTCAAGGAACAATGAATCCTAAACTTAATAAAATAATAAAACTACCCTCGAAACTACCAAACTATCAAAAACTGGGGTGTACCTGTTATTTTTTCCAATAGTCTATTCTAGTCTTAGAAATTGTTATAAAAATTAATGCTAGCAAAAAAAAATTTTTCTTTTTGTTCATGGACATGCAAATAAAGTGATTTTTTTTCTCCAAAAAGAAAGCAACATACGAAAAAATTTAAGAGATAAAAAAGTTGTATTTTTAGTTGCTTAATGCGAAAAAAATGATAAAAGTTTTAAAAAGTCAGTGCCGCACATTTTTTTTTGTCAAAAATATTAGTTAAGGTGCTTCCCGGGACGCCACTGGACTTAATAATTTTTATATAGTTAGCGTTAAATTAGCCCCCTTCTACAATAAATAACACTGCCAAATTTCAACAAAATCGGCTAGTGTATTATTTTTACGAAAAAACGAATTTTTTAAAAAAGTTTTACACCCTGTATCTGGAAAACGAAGCATTACCGCTCCTATATTTATATAAACTCTTCGTCTTAGAATCACCCCTTGAAGTTTGGCCACGTACTTAAATAACACACTGTATAATGCAGCACTGCAAAAAGGAGCAGCTCGTATGTGAAAAGTTTATTAATTCAATGCTAGTGAAGCATCAGTGAACATCGAAATGATTTGAACAACTTTCGTTATGCCTTGAAGCTTGTCTCATATCTGGTACATATGTCTGCAATATATTGAGTTTGGCGTAAATGGCAAATATTGAACTACTCTGGCTAATACCGCCACAAGCCATGAAAGAAAAAAGATCGAATAGTCCATATTCCTAACCCTTGCATGACTTGAGGCTGAAGTTTATTTGTACAGCTCTCAGCAAACAAGTCCTTTCTGAATTTCTTGTATAGGCATCATACGTAATGTGATATTACAATGAAGAAAGGGAACAGAGAAAAGTAAGTAGTCACTGGCTTACAACCGTTGCATTGCGGCTCAAAAAAAATATTGTTTTTTCCAAATTCACAATGAATAATATATATCTACAATTTTGTACATTCGAAAGGTTCTCGAATTTATCACATAATTAAGTTACTCCCTTTTCTGCACCCTTACTTTGCCATTTCGATAGAATAAATTAACTAATTAATAACTTCTATGCATATTTACACCTTTCGAGCACCTTTTAAATTCACCCCAAGGAATAGCAACAAGGGAAAACAACGATTTACGAGTGAAATTAATTAAAAACACAATAGTGGCGAATGGTCGTCGAGGCTTGAGGTTAGCTCGTCTTGATGTTAGATTAAGTTTTGTCATTTTACGAGCCTTCAGCGTGGATGTACTTCACATTATCTCCGCCAGTCCTTTTAATGAAACTGTCGGGTGTTCGGTTCTTAATGAGGCAATAAAAACGTCATTACGTTTGTTGAACGATGATGTGCTTGCGACCAGTGGGTCGTAAAGACATATAAGGAAGATCGGGGTGAAAACAGTGTTAAATGATGTATGTGTATTGTATTGTAAATGCGTATGGTTTAATGATTAAAATAATAAAGAAGGATCAAATATAACTACTCTATGTTGTATTCGCACAATTTCGAATAGAAAAGTATATCTAAAACCGGATAATACTTAAATATCAACTTACGAACGTAGACGAACAATGTGTTCTATATTAATACGATTGAACACACAAATTGTTGATACTCAATAACAATGTGTACCACTAGCACTCATCACTTACATATCAGAAATACCTCAAATTGCTTGTAACTCCTTGAGGTATTTCCAAGAAAAAGAACATCTTTCATTTTAAAATACATATAAAATTTAAAAAACCAAGACAATTTCGAAAAAACAAACAATAACGTATAAATTTCAAATTTAGTTAGAGATAGTTGAACGAGAGAAACCAAGACCTGGGAAAAATATTTTCTCAAACTTTTCATGTATATCTTTTTCTTCTTGAAAGCACCGTAACAATTAATTGTTACTTCTATCTCTTGCAACCGAAGGGGATTATAAAAAAAAATCCAGTCAATGCCCTTTTGATAGTAGAAAAAGTATGTCTAAGCCTAATATAAATTCGCAAAGAGAGAAGTAGTAAAATTCCTTTTTGTATTAAAGACCCCTTTCCCCCTTAATGTTCAACGATGAATTATTTTAATTTTGTTGTTCCTCATTATTTACATCCTGCATGGACGGTAGCAAACATTTTACAAACGCTAGTAACTAAGGACAATCGAATAATAATAATTAGAAACGTTCCACTCTCATGCTGTGGTGCACTGCAGTTTTTATTTCTGATTCTGTAATACACCGATACTTTGTATATGAAATTGCAGTTGTCCTGGATAAACGCCAATAAATACTGATTTATGGTATGTATTTTACAGCATTTAATTTTCTCCAGTTTTCAGACGACGTGTGCAGCGTAATTGCAAATAGTAAAACGCCGACTTAAAATATAAACTTAAATAGATAAGTAATAACTGCGGGCTTGAATGAGGATTGGAATAGCAACCACAAGAAGAGTGATTATTCTTTAACTTTTCAAGTTTACATCATTGTTACACGATATAATGTCTGAACTGAACTAACCTATATCATGTATTTCTATCATGGACATAGCTTCCCCGTCACTGACTTATTTATATAATTGCATTGAAATTCTAGGGCTTTTTATCTTGACCTAGTTAAAACTAGTACATATATGTAGTATTATAAGATGTTATTGCAGCCAAAAATATTCTAAAAAATGTACTGAAATTATTGAAATGTTAATTGTAGGTATAATGAAATATGATAAAAATGTTATAATTTATCAAAATGCATAAGATTGTTATATGCGCTGTGGTGCAAAGTATAAATATTTCATTGTTTATATGCTGCTGTATTTTTTACTTTTTGTATTAAAAGATTATAAATAAAAAACATTAAAAAAACATACTTCATTTGAAACTTTCCATTATTTTATTATTCCAAATCGAATTACACAAATAAACACACAAGTTGAATTACAATCCATTTGTTATGACTGATTTGTGAATCGACAAGTTTATTTAAATTTCCCGCCACTTATCCACTTTCATACTTTATTGCGCTGTTGCCATTACTCTTTCGAGGTTATTACTTGGCGGACGACAGGTCAGAAATTTTAATGTTTGATAACAACTTATTGCTTTGTGAAATGAGCGGCAATCTACTTTTTTCTTTCTTTCATCTATTAATTAATGATTCAGGTAAATGTCTATATTTTTTAATCTTATCATTTGCATTTTTTCACTAGTAATTCGATTGTAAGGGTATGCTGGTATGCATCATAGCATTTCCCATAAGAACCTATGTTAAATATTCAAATTTTAAGCATTAATTAAAAACAAAAACAAATCGATAAATAATTCGAGGAATTCACAGAATTTGATTTCAAAAAAATATATCTCAATAATATGAAATTGGCTGAATTTTTTCGTAGCACCCGAGCCTTCGTTAGACGAGAACAAACACACAAAATGAGAAAGCAGATATTTTAAAAGCATTAGAGGAGGATCCTGATACCAGTAGTCACGAGTACATATATCATACGCTATAAAAATTAGGTGGGTATACAGATTATTTAATTACTTTTATATTATTTCATTTATCGTTATTTATTTATTACTGTCTGAGCTTTCTGTTAAATTACTTTTTAGGTACGGTTTCATAGTTTATCTTATTTACAATAACTAAATTTTCGTTTATATGGAATGATAGGTCTCCCGGCAATCAATCACTCAATAAAAGTAACGCGCCAAGGAGCAGTACTTCACGGCGGGTATTGTGAAAATTTGTTTTTTAATAACCTTTAAATTATGGGATTTGACGTTGCATACCGCAGTTCCCAAATAAGCATCTATTTTTAGTTTTTATGACAGAATTTGATGAAACAAACTTATATGTTTCTCAAGGTCAAAGGTAGCCTAGGTAGATATGATCCGCATACAAAATTCCACCCATAGATGGCGCGAGAGATTTCATTCACGGCTTTTTAAGAATTTTAAGTTTCATAAAATTGCTCAATCTTTTTTAGTTTATTGCCCAGAAATATATTTTTAAGGAGGTTCGATACCGAAAAAAAAATGGTAAGAAAGTTTTCAAAGCAATTGAAATCTATTAATAAATATGCAAACTGTCTCGTGTAAAAATATCAGATCGATTGCCAATGTAGTTTTTTTGAAAAATGATATTAAAAATTATGCTCTTAACATAGGCTCTAATGGGAGTTGGGGCAAAAACTTTAATCAAACGTGAATATTGCTCTTAAAAATGGTTAGGATTGGGAAAATAAAATTGTAATTAAAGAATTAAATATTACTAAACATTTCAAACAGGTCTGCCTTGTGAGTCTCTTGTTTATTTGCTTGTATTATTTCTATTATTATGGTTGATGTATTGCTCGACATTTTTTTTGGTAAATAAACTATATTATTATTATTATTATTATTATTATTATTATTATTATTATTATTATTATTATTATTATTATTATTATTATTATTATTATTATTATTATTATTATTATTATTATTATTATTATTATTATTATTATTATTATTATTATTATTATTATTATTATTATTATTATTATTATTATTATTATTATTATTATTATTATTATTATTATTATTATTATTATTATTATTATTATTATTATTATTATTATTATTATTATTATTATTATTATTATTATTATTATTATTATTATTATTATTATTATTATTATTATTATTATTATTATTATTATTATTATTATTATTATTATTATTATTATTATTATTATTATTATTATTATTATTATTATTATTATTATTATTATTATTATTATTATTATTATTATTATTATTATTATTATTATTATTATTATTATTATTATTATTATTATTATTATTATTATTATTATTATTATTATTATTATTATTATTATTATTATTATTATTATTATTATTATTATTATTATTATTATTATTATTATTATTATTATTATTATTATTATTATTATTATTATTATTATTATTATTATTATTATTATTATTATTATTATTATTATTATTATTATTATTATTATTATTATTATTATTATTATTATTATTATTATTATTATTATTATTATTATTATTATTATTATTATTATTATTATTATTATTATTATTATTATTATTATTATTATTATTATTATTATTATTATTATTATTATTATTATTATTATTATTATTATTATTATTATTATTATTATTATTATTATTATTATTATTATTATTATTATTATTATTATTATTATTATTATTATTATTATTATTATTATTATTATTATTATTATTATTATTATTATTATTATTATTATTATTATTATTATTATTATTATTATTATTATTATTATTATTATTATTATTATTATTATTATTATTATTATTATTATTATTATTATTATTATTATTATTATTATTATTATTATTAT
>NW_019416758.1:159096-169576 GCF_000390285.2 Anoplophora glabripennis | reverse complement strand
GCTCATATTGTAAGTCTGCGCTTTGGGAGTATGTATTCACAAAGATTGCTATGCAAAACATAACAATAATGACATTATCTGTCATCAGGAATTGTTATTTAATTATAAAGATTTGCAACAGTACTTACCATTTGTCAAAATATGGATGAATATTCAAGTGAAGAATACGCTGATATGATTTTTGTGTACGGATATTGTCATGGTCGTGCTCGAGAAGCAGAAAGAGAATATCGGAGAATGTTTCCAAATCGTCGGCGTCATCCCTCTTTTGGCGTATTTATAAGAACCTTTAGAAGACTGCGACAAACAGGTTCTGTGCAAGTAAGAAAAAATCAAGAAGGTAGAGGATATCGTAATATTCAACAGTACGAGGAAAATATTATCGAACGGGTAGTTGATACTCCTGAATTGAGTGTGAGACAAATCGGACGCGAATTACAGATACCCCACGTATCTGTATGGAGGGTCCTTCATCAAGAGCTGCTACATCCATATCATTACCAGCAAGTGCAACATTTACAAGAAGGTGACAACCTTCAACGATTACAATTTTGCAACTGGATCCTCCAAAATTTGACGGAAGATCCACTCTTTTTACAAAATATTATTTGGAGCGATGAAAGCCTTTTTCCTAAAAATGGACTGAATAATTTTAGAAACTTACATCAATGGTCATTACAAAATCCCCATTTAACAAGAAGAAGGGCCTTTCAGCGCAGATTTAAGATTAATATGTGGGGAGTAATTTTTCGAAACAAATTATTTCTTTTTGAAATAAATGGTATACTGAATGGGCAAAGATATTTAGAATTGCTACAGAATTCCACACATGAAATTCTAGACGAGGTGCCATTAAATGAAAGACAATACGTTTATTTCCAACAGGATGGTGCACCTCCGCACAATGCAAGAGATGTTAGTGCATGGTTAACGGAAAACTATGGACATAGGTGGATAGGAAATAGAGGACCAATACATTGGCCACCGCGATCCCCAGACCTTAATCCAATTGATTTTTTTGTATGGGGTCATATAAAACAGCTTGTTTACCGCACTGTCGCGCAAGATGAAAATGATCTCAGAGAAAGAATCCACGATGCTGCAGATGCAATAAATAATACAGAAGGGATTATGTTTGATGTCTATCAGTCGTTGGTTCGGCGATGCAGAGCATGTATAAGAGCCAATGGGGGTCATTTTGAACATGTTATTTAATATTGTTTTATGTTAGTGTTATTTGTTATGTTGTTATTTACCGTTTTGTATTATTACTTAAAATTGTAAAAACCGTACCTACAAACTATTACCTATTATTAGCATCTAAGATACAGCAATAAGAAAAAGAATATTTCATTGTTTGCTGTTAACATTTTTACATGAAACGTTCCATTTTAATTTAATACATAATATTAAAGTAATATTACTTTGAAATGTATTTGCTATCATTACGAAACTAAATGCTTTATCAGAAGAACGGCCTCCCACATTATTGAGATTTTCGGCAGAACGAGACACTTTACCGATTTCAAACAAGTATTATGCCAAATTGTCCAAGGAATCTAAAAATTTACCCCAAATAAGTATTAGGTCATTGGCGTAGAAGTTGGGGCAAAAAAATCCCGCTACCCTACCCGTTTCTACGCCACTGACCTACAAAAAATTTGTAAATTTTGCAGTAAATTATAGACATTCGTAAGTATTAACATCATACCAGATTTGAATCAAATTGTTACAACCATACCAGAGATATCATAAATAATATGATGTAAAAAACCGACCAATACGGCCCTGTAGAGCGAAAACGGTGAGACATAGAACCTTGGTTTATATGGCAATTCTTAATTACTTATCGAGTTCTATCTGTGGTTAAAATTTGATTCACTCGAACTGAAACACCCTGTAATTTGTTTAAAATATTTATCTACTACATATTTGTAACGTAAGTATACAGGCACTATGTGATACCTTGCTTTCCTTAAAAAAGTATAACACTTGGCAATATAAATTTTTTCTGTTAAGTACCTAAATATGTTTCAAGATAAGATCTACAGCTTTTCAGTGGCGGCTCGTCAGGCGAGTGACGTACCGCTTCACCTAAAATTTCCGTTTGGTTGTGCAATTTAAAATTATTTTAAATTTTATACAAATTTTATAATTCTATATTGAAAATGTATTGTGTTTGTTTGTTTAATACGCAGAAATAAACAGAATAGTTGCGCCGTGAACGCCTTCTAAAAAAACATTGCCTTCGTTGAGCGCGAACATCAACCTCGTAGGTACCATATAATGTATAATATACGCAAGTGACGCAGATCGAAATCAGTCTGTATTCGGCTTCTCTTCGAAGCGTTGTTTACGGCGGTTATCATGGCAACGAGGCGGCTGACCCGTGAATAAACTACGACGTGGTTGAACGAGTGACGCGGATATTGAAGCAGCATCGTCATCGCCCATCGCATGCCTTTAAACAGTTTATACCTACGATACGCGTCGCCCAGTGCACGATTATAACGGTTTTAGTTAATATTTGTTTTGTATAATAATTGTAGAAATGTTTTCCATGTATGATCCAGTGTGTATTTTATTGGAAACACCATTTTCTAGATGGAAAATTGAGGACAAAAAGGATTTTTTAAATTGCGAGCGAACTGTGTCTTATTCTCTCGATATGGAAAAAACGGAAAGTTAAAAGACAACGTGTACGTTCTGAAGTTTCGGAATGAATGGTATTCGGAGTATAAGAGGTTGTGTGGAAGTGTTTATTTAAAAAAAAAATTCTGTTTGCCGTGTTTAATTGTGGGTGTAAAATCGGGCGTGTGGAATAAGGAGGGATTTAATAATTTTGGGAATGTCACGCGAAGCTGCCGTAACCACAAAGCTTCTTTGGAACATGCATGTACGATGTGCGTTAATGTTCGCAGAAGTCCACAAGCCGAACTTATATTTCTATTTTTTATAAAATCTAAATGAAAACCCTTCCCCCCAACGTTAATTTTTCGGTAATATTGCAAATGCAATTAAAAATTTCCTGATTCATTTAAAGCCGTTTGACCTTGAGAAATATTTTGTCTTTTTAGTCAATCAATGAATATGCTTCACCTATTCTCAATGTCACGAGCAGCCACTGCAGCTTTTAGATGATTTTTTCACAGTACAAAAATGGTTATGGAAATTTATCAAATGTAAAGTACCCTTATGCTTCAAATAATAATGAAAAGCGTCATAAACAGGTGTTTGAACAAAGAGAAACTAGACTATTTATTATTATTGACAATTTATCAAAGTTACAAACACAATTACATATTTTTAATTGAAGCGGAATTTACATATAGCCCGCATATCAATTCAAAGGATACAAAGTGATTTAAGATGCAGGTATACATTATTAGAACGGAGTGTGTACACATGACATTGCTATTAAATTATTTAACAATTTTCGTTCACAATCTCGTCAATTTAGTAAAGCCTTAATTGCTAATATTTTCTTTAAACTGCCTATGTAAAGTGTAGCAGTGTTCCACAGAAAAAATTGCTAACCTACGAAAAGGAAAAATATACTATTTTTTTCTATCTTCTAAAATCATTTCTGTCAAAATAGACCCTTTTCTTGATGATTGGGCTTTGCAAACGTTATTAGTAGGTACATATTATGAAAGCATTCAATTAGACTACAACATATCAGACAAATACGTCATGCTCGACTTCATAGTTCATTTCAACTTAAATTGTAACTGGTAGGAATTTATTAAGTAACTCGAACTATTTTCTTCGACATGTTGTCCACTGTGGAAATAAGCTTCCAAAAAAAGATCGTATAGTTAATAGTGTAGGTAAATAAAGAAGTAGTTATTAACCACCCAGTAGTTAAAAGATCTTTTGAAACTATTGGTATTGAAACATAATGATTTTAAGGGCACAATGATATCAGAAACTACGAGTAGGTAATGTAAAAAAAGAGCAAAAATTAAAAGAGTTAAACGCTGTCAAATATTACGTAGAATTCTAATTCTGACAACGAAAAGGAAAGATGCAGCAAGTTTCTTATTACATCAGAGAATTTCAGCCTTCAACAGTCAACTCTTTATACTGTTCACAAAGAATAATATGGCTTTATGACCTTGTTCCCATTTCACATTTCATCGAATATTGCCACTCGACAGTATATACCGTCATGAATCCACCTGGGTGCAATGGAAAACTCTCAGAAAAGCAATTTTAGCAAATGGAAATTAGTATCGATGGTTTTAGTAATAGGCTGCGTTCCTCAATCCTCAGTCGGACCTGGATTTGGATCTCTTTGTATAATTAAATACCAGCCAGATCGCAAGTTTCAGAGTTTCTTCGAAGCCTAAAGCGACGATATGGGAACCAGTCGGAAAACTGTTTAACCGTTGACCCGGAGACTTACGAATGCCTCCACTCTCCCCTAGACGAATCCCGCGATTAATCGAGATGATCGAATTAAGGCGCGTTGCCGCTAAGCGCGCTCTAAACTGCAAATTAGTTGAAGGAAAGTCCGGAATTCATGTAGAGATAAGTTCATTAGCAGCCGTATTTATCCTAGCCAGTAAGCATTGTTGTTTCTTCCAGCTCCGCATTACAAAGTTAGGGGTGTATTACTGGTAACGCCGTAAACTGAAGTGCGAACTTGGCTAAAAGCTCCCACTTGAGAAGACGCCGGTATTGGAGGTAATTACATTACCGACCGATCCGTCGACTGCGTAAACTTTCGACCGGGGATCGGAAGGGCCGGAGAGGAGGCAGCCGAGACTCGCTTTTATTTTAGAAAATCCAGATTGAAAATTTAAACCCTCGTATCCTGGTCTTGAAAGGTAAATATTCCTCGCTTTATATTTCCGCCCGCATTTTTTTCGAGAAAACGGAAAACACCAATAAATATGCAACATTATCACACGAGATATCAATAGGGTTAAAGACTTTTCAAAAACATTGTAAGCCTCTTTCCATGCCACTTGTTCATTCATACTCATTTCGAATTGGCAAGCTACCACTTAGTCCCAGTAGTTCAATTGGTTCGTGGGTGTAAAAATAACCAGCTATGTAGATAAGTAATAGACATAAGTACTTACAGGTATGAGGAACTCAAAAGAGTAAAAGTTTAAAGGCAAAGTTGATAACTGAACCACTAGGCGTACTCTCTTAGGCGTAGAATCTAATCCAAAAGATGAAAAACACGACATTCCTGTTACAATATTAGACAAAAAATGGCAATACGAGTCGCATATCTACGACAAAGAGTTAAAACAGTAAAATATTTAATTATGTCTTTTTCTGATTGTTTTCAATCCGTGTAAATATTTTTAATGATCGTTGAATAATTATTTTTCTTCCAAAACGCAAATTCAACTCTAATTGTCGTTTATAAAGAGAAGCAGGTAAATCAAACACGAAATTAGTTAAATAAGTGCAAAGCATGCAATGCCTCTGAAGTGCATTTACCCCAAAGTCGGCCGGGTCCAGCAGTTCAGCTGTTTTCTCCTCGTGGGCAATCTCATAATTTATTAATGGCGAATCATATTACAGAAACCACCTCACTTGTCATATTATGGCCTTAAAATGATGGATGTATTCCGTTTTTATTAGTGTAAAGCTGCAGCGAGTTTATATATCACGTAATTAAGGTGCGCATCTTTCACGAAACAAATTAATGTTCAAAGTGGACGTAGAAAAACCCCACGAAGGTCTAACCATTGGCGTACCTATTCCGAGATCTACTGAAGGCAGCTGGACACAAATAATTATAAGAATAATGTTCATTCATGTACGGCAGTTCATAACAAAAGTTTCATCGGAGAAATTTCATGTTCAATTATTTGAAATAATTGAGAATAAGAATGAAAGTGTGTTGGTGCAAATCTAAAGCTTTTACTACATTATTAAAATAAACTATACTATTAACCAACCCCACATTAATAATCATCATCATTACCCTGACATCGTCATAGTTTTTCTCTTCCTAATAATATGATAAAATAAATGCATTTTGACCTACGCCAGTGACACACTGCTTTGCAACCTTTCATTCAGTTTTATGGTGTGCTTTACAAATTATAAAGATAAATACCGTTGCACGGTATTTACCATAAATCATATCTCTTGAGGGAGCACCATAAACATCTCGGTTCGCCTTCAAAGCTGGGCAGACCAAATTATTTCATAATAAACTCGCTACAGTTTCAGAGGCAAGAAAAACACGATTTTACGCGGGCAATGGTAATAATGAGAACGAGTTTAGCGAAATGCCTGCTGAGTTAAACAACTATAAATATATGGCGTTTCAAATCTAGGAGGCTCTGAAATGGCCTTATTAACTTAATAAGAAGCATCTTGCTCTTAAGGAGTGTTTCCGAAAAATTCGAAATTGTGACTGCCATCGTTTTTGTACACTTATTATGTTCTTCTTTTCTGCTAACGGAACATCAATTTCAGTAGTCACAAGAGGCTTTGATCATTGAACAAATAAATATATATACAGGGTGGGCCACCAGTAACGCCTCGGTCGCTAGTGACCAAACGGCAAATGTTACAGAAACCTGTTTAGGTGGGTATGTGTAGGTTGATTACGGCTACNCAATGAAAGGAAATATGGCAACACTGTACGCTGTATTTAACGCTTCGACTGACGCGCTATATTTGAATAGCTCGATTATAGACTATAAAATTATTCCAGTCGAAAACATATGTAGTAATAATTAATATTAAATAAATTTTTCGTGATCTAATGCAATATAAGTAATAGCAGTTTGAAACAAAAATTGAAAGGATCTTTTTGCAAAACGAACAGTATAGGTGTTCTGTCGTAATCTTCAATTTGACAAGGCGACGTCTCACTATCATACACTGAACTTCTTGATAGTTATATGGATTTTCGGTTTGCACATTTTACTTTTTTCTCATCAGTCCACATACTGTTTCATACGCATTTTATATTACTTTTCAGTAATTACTTTTCCTTTGTACCTTGGATGTTTATTCATGTTTACGGAATACGCGCAAAGTTGACAGTAATGACAGTTGACCCAACTTCTACCACCACGCCATAACAATGTTGCCAGATTTCATCCATAATTTTACAAGCTCTTAATGAATAGACAGTTTTATTCAAATAAAAAGTTAATTGCCGTGCATTAAACACGAAAAATATATGCAAGCTAATATGTGTTGTATAAATTTTATTCGTATGTAGTATATTTAGTTCACTCAAATTAATTTATGTAAGGTTGGTACTACAACGAAACTACTGTGTATAAGCATAGGCTTTCCTCCCGCACCGCCTGCCCCGCAAGAGATGTATCGAACATCCTTAAATGTATTGAGTTGAATCTTTGGGCATAGGCCAGGGCGGATCTGTTTTGAGGTGGATGTGAGAGGTAGCAAGCCAATTTTTTTCTGGATTACCTTCAGTACAACTCACATAATAAAAGTGTAAATCCCTAGATCTGGGGGAGGTCTGGAACATTTTAAAAATTGTAAAAATGTTTAAAAATTTTTAAAAAACACCTATTTTATCTTGGAAGAGGAAAAAAAGTTTTAGAATTGAATTTTGCACATATGTTAAAAAGGTTAAAAAAAACTTTAGATTATAATAAATTTCGCAAAATAATTTTTTGAACAAAATTTTCGAATTTTCAAAATGTTGCACAGCCTCAAATAAAGCATCTAGATCTAGATTTTTTCTCACAGTTTTTTTTGTAAAGAAGCGTCTTTCCAAGTACTTTAAAATTATAATTTTCGAAAAAAACTAAATTGCAAATTGATATATGTAATCTAATTGTTTAAAAATAAAAAAACAAGTGTTAACTTTAAAAATTTACTGTGGCGGTCCTATTAAATCGATTTCATTTTTTCAAAAACCGTTTGAACGGTTGAGCGGTCTTTTCTATGTCAAAAAAATTTTCAACTAACTAGACGCTTTATTTAAGGCTGTGGAACATTTTGAAAATTCGAAAAAAAATTTTAAACATTTTTTTCAAAAAATTATTTTATTATACTCTAAAGTTTTTTTACCAAAATTAGAATGCCCTCGGAGCAATTAAAATATTTTTTAAAAATTATCCAAAAAAACTTGATTATTTTGCCTTTTTTTATCAATTATTGCTATTTTGCAACATCGGTAATACATTTAACCATTTTTCACTTACAGTATATTGTGCAAAATTCAATTCTAAAACTCTTTTTCCTCTTCAATATTCTTCCAAAATGCTTAAGTTCAAAATATAAGTAAAAAACTCACATAAAATAGGTATTTTTTTAAATTTTTGCAATTTTGAAAATGTTCCGGACCTCGTCCAGATCTAGACATCTACACTTTTATTATGTGAGTTGTACTGAAGGTAATCCAGAAAAAATTGCTTGCCCCCTCTTACATCCAAGAAGTGGGATATTTCGACAGATCCACCCTGGTCTAGCATAAAATATGCCTAAAAACGTTTCGAAGGTCACGAGTATCGTTGAAAAATCCAATCGATGCGACAACAAACGCCGGTACTTCAGACGCTCACGCGAGTGACCCGTGAAGGCGGTTTAAAATCGGTTGAATGGGAGAAATCCTAAACTCATATGCTTGTCTGTCTCGTCTGGTCCACTTCAGGCAAACCCAACTAGAGGGAAGTGCGAAGTGAATTGAGCACTTCCGCCAAATTAAGTTAGAATGGAGAGAATCACTTGACTACCCGGACTTGTCCGAGGCACAAATCCGGGATCATGTAAGTGAGTCAGCTATTCCGGGAATATTGACGTTTCAGCGCTTCGAATTCCAGGATTACCGTGGATCTACCTGGCAGGGTTCAGAACCGGGAAAACCATGGATTTAGTAAGCATTTTGTATATTCAAATCAGAGTAAATCTTCTAGTGTTGAAATGCAGCAATCTGTGAATAAACTTTTCCTACATATCTATAGAATCGATGAAAAAAGTATCTTTCCTGAAATAGTTGCTGTTTATGTAAACGGGAGAGAAGAGAACGAATTTGTTTATTGAAATTTATTTTAGTAGCTTAATTTAATGATATACAGGGTATGTAGTAATATTGGGACACCCAAATATAAGTCCATAACTATAGATCTTTTTGAACTCATTGACGTCATGTTGTAATGACAGTTTATTGACATAGTACGGAAATAAGTGAAAGTTTCATACTAATATGAAGAACTTTTCCAAGAAGCAGACGTGCGTAAAAAGTCATTATACAGGGTGTTTCAGCTCGAGTGAATCAAATTTTAACCACAGATAGAACTCGATAAGTAATTAAGAATTGCCATATAAACCAAGGTTCTATGTCTCACCGTTTTCGCTATACAGGGCCGTATTGGTCGGTTTTTTACATCATATTATTTATATCTCTGGTATGGTTGTAACAATTTGATTCAAATCTGGTATGATGTTAATACTTACGAATGTCTATAATTTACTGCAAAATTTACAAATTTTTTGTAGGTCAGTGGCGTAGAAACGGGTAGGGTAGCGGGATTTTTTTGCCCCAACTTCTACGCCAATGACCTAATACTTATTTGGGGTAAATTTTTAGATTCCTTGGACAATTTGGCATAATACTTGTTTGAAATCGGTAAAGTGTCTCGTTCTGCCGAAAATCTCAATAATGTGGGAGGCCGTTCTTCTGATAAAGCATTTAGTTTCGTAATGATAGCAAATACATTTCAAAGTAATATTACTTTAATATTATGTATTAAATTAAAATGGAACGTTTCATGTAAAAATGTTAACAGCAAACAATGAAATATTCTTTTTCTTATTGCTGTATCTTAGATGCTAATAATAGGTAATAGTTTGTAGGTACGGTTTTTACAATTTTAAGTAATAATACAAAACGGTAAATAACAACATAACAAATAACACTAACATAAAACAATATTAAATAACATGTTCAAAATGACCCCCATTGGCTCTTATACATGCTCTGCATCGCCGAACCAACGACTGATAGACATCAAACATAATCCCTTCTGTATTATTTATTGCATCTGCAGCATCGTGGATTCTTTCTCTGAGATCATTTTCATCTTGCGCGACAGTGCGGTAAACAAGCTGTTTTATATGACCCCATACAAAAAAATCAATTGGATTAAGGTCTGGGGATCGCGGTGGCCAATGTATTGGTCCTCTATTTCCTATCCACCTATGTCCATAGTTTTCCGTTAACCATGCACTAACATCTCTTGCATTGTGCGGAGGTGCACCATCCTGTTGGAAATAAACGTATTGTCTTTCATTTAATGGCACCTCGTCTAGAATTTCATGTGTGGAATTCTGTAGCAATTCTAAATATCTTTGCCCATTCAGTATACCATTTATTTCAAAAAGAAATAATTTGTTTCGAAAAATTACTCCCCACATATTAATCTTAAATCTGCGCTGAAAGGCCCTTCTTCTTGTTAAATGGGGATTTTGTAATGACCATTGATGTAAGTTTCTAAAATTATTCAGTCCATTTTTAGGAAAA
>NW_019416758.1:141164-158370 GCF_000390285.2 Anoplophora glabripennis | reverse complement strand
ATCTAAAATAGACCCTCCAAAGCTGCTTCCTTAAAATTATTTTTTTATTGCTAATATTAAATTTCTACGCTAAGTCTGCATTTTCACTTAAATTGAAATATCTCACAAACTGTAAGTCCTAGGTATGCAGAACCTTTAATAAAGTTCACCTATTTTTTTACGATGCTTTCAAAAATGCAGTAAAATACAGGGTGTTCCATTTAAAAAAACATAACTTTGATATGGTACGCTTTTCCTGGACACCCTGTATATCTCAAAATATTTTTAAAATGTAGCCGTAATCAACCTACACATATCCACCTAAACAGGTTTCTGTAACATTTGCCGTTTGGTCACTAGAGACCGAGGCGTTACAGGTGGCCCACCCTATATATATATATTTTCTTTGTTCAGCGTCCTCATCAGTTCGAGCGTTCGATAAAATAAGTTTTCAATAAACTACATATTAATTTATAATTGATCTAAAATGCAATGAATATGCTAGAAAATATGTTACTTGGAAATAACACAAAATTCCGTGTAATTATTAATTGTCACTGCCACTCATTGCGTACTCGCACAAAACACTGCTTTTTAAGATATAACATACTTTTTATTATATCGGGTGGCTCACAGTGAGTGTCCTATTAGATTATTTCAGAACCTACTTCCATTTCAATTTTGAAAATTGGCACACTAGGGTTTTTGGGTGTACTCTTTTCAAATATAATAATTTTGTTCCTTTAACACTTGACAGTTGACGTCAATTTTGTTATTTTAAATGGACCACCCTATATATTATTGCCTTTGCAAAAGCAGCAAATTCTCTACATGTTCTTGAAACTACTGTGTCACATTTTCCATAAATTACAAACAAATTAATAATAGTCCTCATTGGTATAATTTAAACGATTCACAGGCATTTTTAATTAAATTTTCGGCAAAAACTATTCAGGCGCAACAATAATTTGACAACTTACTTGACAAATATCAAGTTATTTTAATTGTTTTTGCAGTGTTTCTGGTCATGGCCAATTTGACAACAGGTCTGATACGAGGAAAACAAAAAAATAGAAAATTGCAAATATCTCTAAAGGTAGTAATGGTAACCCTAACTGCTTATATGGCTTGAAAGGAAATTTCAATCTGCCTAAGACAGTGTAAAAAAATACAGCGTGTTCTATTTAAGTTAACAAAGTTATAGCTGTTTGAAGTTATCAAAATGTAACAGTAAAAATGAAACACCTAGGATTAAATGTTTTAATTTGTCGGTATACCATAATTTAGTGTTATCTATGCCCTTTACAGGTACCAAAAATTCACTTGATATCACGCTCCTGAAAAGAGTTACTAGCATCTCCGCGGACCCTTGCATCTGTCAATTTTTTTCTTTAAAAATTAATATCCCAAATTCTATAACTCCTAGGTATAGAGAATATTTAAGAAAGTGACCCTCAAATTTCGCGAAAAATCCGAAAATGCAATAATATCTAGGGGGTCCCATTTAAAATAACGAAGTTGGTGGCAACTTTTGGTATAACCGGAAGTGTTACAGGAACAAAATTATTATATTTGAAAAGAGCACACCCAAAAACCTTACTGTGCCAATTTTAAGTTTCTACAGATACTAATTAATTTGGCAAAGCATTCCACAAAGAGCCTATGAAGGAATTATTGCAGGGACTCGACCACATCAGTACAGTGATTATTTGTTACAGTGAGTAGGAGTAGACGCTTTCCTGTGCGATGCACCTTGTAGAGTATATAGGCTGGTGCAGTGTTGCCAACTCGGTAGAATTTCTACTAGATTTAGTAGAATTTAACAGTGTTATAGTGGAGGGTGTTTGAATCTAGTAGCTGGTGGAATTTTTAGTAGATTTATTGCATATTTCAATCACAAAAGTTTAATTAATTTTATTACAAAAACCTAAACTATATCTGTTTTATAATATAGGTAACACATTATAATAATTATTATATATGTTAATGTCAATAGTCGCGTTTTGTTCTACATAAAAGAGAACACTTCCCCCATACCTTAAATTTAATTTATTTCGGTTACTAGGCCACAGAGGGCAAGGTATGTCTTCAAGTTTATGTCATATGTGATTCACCGAAATCTTATTTCGAACCAAAAAAAAACTATTTCGTTATATTTTTTAATCTTAAACTTTTTTACTTAAATTTCATAAACATCTAGTGGAATTTAGTAGAATTTCTGTTTCAATCTAGTGAATTTCTTAAAATGAAGTTGGCAACACTGGGCTGGTGGGTAATTCTTCTTTCTCTATCGCGTTCAGTAATTTGCGGTGTACTGTAAGAGTTGGTTGTAGGGCCTCTCATATTCTTGGTATTCGCCTAGGATCTAGTTTGGCCTACAGATTCTAAAATTTACTTTGTACTCACTGTATCAAACTAAATTTCATCGAACCAAACCTCAAAAATATCTGCATAATGTTGCACAATCGTATAAAAGCTGAAATAAAAGTGTAGTGAGTCATAAACAATGAAGGAAAATATATATTTTGACTAGTTAGTGCGTTTTGTTTATTAAATATAAATGCCTTCAAGCATGAAATGTAGCTATACTAGATTCCTTCCTCTTACAAGGCTAAATCCACACATCGCCTCCAGTTCAGAGATCACTATAATCTCAAAACACACAGTAGGAATTTCCACTTCCACCTTAAGATTTAAGTGGTCCGCCGCCGCCGCAAGATATCCATGTTAAATCGCTGCAACTTAATTCTGGTCTCCGGCATTAATACACCTCGAAGTTGTCATCCTCGCTTTATCGTTCTTTAATTTAGTGTCCCTAATTGGAGGGATCAGGGCAGCTCGCGCCCCCGAGGTGCGAGCCGAACACGAGGATGCCAGTGATACATGGATATTTTAGGATAATTATTTCAGTCACACCCATTTAACACTCGATTTTGTTGTGATAGCGCCGTAATAACCGGTAAGAGGAGCGCGGTGTCGCGGCTAGGCTTTATTTATGAACGACTTTAATTACTGGCATCGGTTGCTCGGCTTGGTTTGTTATTTACGATTTTTTTCGTTCTTACATCGAGGTGGCCTTGTGTGGCTGGATTTCTGCGTCACTAGATATCCCAAGACCGGAGTTGGTTGGATTTTAGTTACTTAAAACAAATTTCAATCACTAGTTACCAAATATTGTTAATAATTAATGAAATAAGAATAATTATAATCTAAATAAAGAAAATAACATTAAACCATTAAGTAATTATTATTTATTAATCGTTTTATTAATATTTGCAACTGTAACCGTAGTAGAATAGGCGAATAGAATGGAATAACCGTAAAACCGAGCGTAAAACAAACAGTAGTGTAGAGGCAGCGACAGCACTGTTATCGTTCAAAATTGTCTTCCTAATCTCGATGTCCTGTTGAACAGAATCTTTGACATATCCTTCAGCTACTTTGTCGCTTGTTCAACCTCCAAAACACCCCAAAGTAGTGACGTCTGCCTCACAATCTGCTAAGAAAGTAGCTGATCTATGATTCTATGAAATTAATGACCGGTACATGTTTTTGGATATTCTGGTTTCAGGAATATAACGTATTAACAATTTGATAACTAATGGTTTGTCTTCCAAGCTTTGATTAATGAATATTTTTTTTAATCATAAATTTCTTTAAATTTGGCGGATCAAATTCCAAACATCCAACTCCGGCTTCTACTCGTAGTCCAATCAAATTAAATTTTTACCTGCCAAAATTTAGTTCAGTGAACAAAATCACGTAAAAATTGGGAAGAATTCCGTAGAATTAAATGAACTGCTTTACCCCAGCTGAATGTTAAGGGTTCATTTTCAAAATGGCGTCCAAAGTTCGCAAAGCTAAACATTTTAGAAAAAAATGTTTTAGACAAAAGTTGTAGAGCTTTTTATAACAAACATTTTGAGCACAGCCTTATATCAATTGATAAACAAATATACTAGTTATTGCAAAAACCGGCTAAAAATCGCATATTTTATAAACTTCTATACCTAGGCATCTTTAAAACGACAAAAGATTTTTTTACGAAACTTTCAGAATATGTAGTCCTTGGCAAGTCCTAGAATAAGGGCATTTTTGTAAAATAGCAAGAGACGACGGAGTAAACTAATTCCCATGTCCATCAAGTGTCTCCGACATACATTTTTTCAAGTTTCAATAAATCATACAGGGTGTCACACGGTGACGGCCCATTAGAATTATTTCAGAGACTACTTTGATTTGAATTTTGAAAATTTGGGATACCGGGTTTTCGGGCATGCCCTTCTCAACTAAAATAATGGCATCCACGTACAACTTCCGGTTATACCGGAAGTCGCCATCAACTTGCTTATTTTAAATGGAACATCCTATATATTATTACAATTTTGGATTCTACGTGTTATTTTAGGTGGACTTTTATGGAGTTTCCCTATTCCTAAAATTAACCGTTTTCGAAATATTTAATTTTTTTAAAAAAAATTGAGAGAAACAGTGATTAGCTTCAAACCATGTGTATTTTATAATAAAAAAGATAAAGCAACAATATTTATAGGGGGATAGCTGGACCCCTAAGCTTCCCATCCATACTTTCAAAGTGGCTTAATACCCTGTACCCAACAGGGTATCTACTAGAAATTTAATGCCGAGTTTAATTAACTTCAAACCCGTTTTTTTTTTAATGGAAGTTTTGCTAAAAATTCCACGGCTATCCTCGCAAGAAATTACATGATTACACAAAAAATAGTAGATAACTTAAAAACTAGAAGAGATAGGTATAGGGAACCCTGATACTGTCCGAAAGAGAATAAAATTGTGTATCAGAATATAGAAAAACATACAGGGTATTCCATTAAAAAAAACCACTTATGAAGGTTCGAAGTTAATTAAACTCTGCATTAAATTTCTAGCACCCTATATGCAATTAAGCCACTTTGAAAGTATGGATGGGAAGCTTACAGTTCTAGCTACACCCCCTATAAATATTGTTGCTTTATCTTTCTTACTATAAAATACACATGGTTTGAAGCTAGTCACTGTTTCTCTCTCTTTTTGAAAAAAATTAAATATCTCGAAAAGGGTTAAATTTATGAATAGGGAAACTCCATAAAAGTCCACCTAATATAACAATCCAAAATTGCAATAATATATAGGGTGTCCCATTTAAAATAAGCAAGTTTATGGCGACTTCAGGTATAACCGGAAGTGGTACGTGGACGTCATTATTTTAGTTGAGAAGGGCATGCCCGAAAACCCGGTATCCCAAATTTTCAAAATTCAAATCAAAATAGTCTCTAAAATAATTCTAAAGCCTGTATCAGACAATGCAATTTTGTAGCAGGGATTTGGTTGCCGCGATAGAATCCATGAAATTTTTCTTATCAGACTATGCAATTCTGTCCCGGCAACTGAATTGCATGAATTAGAACATGCTCTATTCCGTGCAACAAAATTGCAGGGGTTCTAGTTACTTTTATGAAGATTTGTTTATTACCAACCTAGGTGTTGTTGACTGTTGATCATGGTTTTTGTTAGTAACACTGTTAAAGCCACTATTAAAGCTATACAGCAATTTACTTTTAAATTTTCATCCATTGCAATGTTTTGCTTGAATAAAAAATAATACCTAGTTTACAAGATACATACAAGAAATTTTACATGTTAAACAATGCACAGTTGGTAACATTACTGCAAACTAAGCAAATTGCAGCAATTCTGTCCCATTGTGTGATAATAAGCATGCAATTTTAACCCCGCAACAAAATCCCTGAAATTTTGTCGCTGCAACTAAATTGCATTGTCTGATACAGGCTTAATGGGCCATCACCGTGAGACACCCTGTACAGTACCTAATACACTTACGTGATCCATCTTGGACTTAAAATTTTCTCTAAGGGTTTTACTTTCCTCTGCAAATTTTGCGCGTATTGCAAAATAATTTTCAACAGAAGTCGAGATTTTTTTTCTCAAAAAATCGCTACCACGTCATTTATTAATATTATGGTCTGAAATTTACACATGTACCTAGTTGAATATTTTTACTTCAATATAAACAATACTCGGCCATGATTGACCCTCTTTTTAGTTGGGCCCCGTAAAATGCTTGCTTCGCCCGACATGTGGATGCGCGTGGTGGGGAGGAGAAAGACTGACGCGACGACATTTTCTTGTACATTTATTAAACTTTTTTGTGAATTTGAATTTAATTAATAGTACGTACATTAATTAGATTAATAAAATAATAAAAGTAATGCAGGTTAGTTCAAGAAATAAAAAAGAAATGGTAGAAAAAATAACAATTTATTAAAAATATATACAAACATATAAAAACCAGTACCTATATGATCTGTTATTTTGTTAATTGTATGAAAATTATATTAATTTATTTTGGAACGTTTCTCATGCCTCGATTCTTCTTCACTAATACTGTTCAATGCAATTTCTTGTTCATCATTTTAAAATTAATATTTTTTTCACTGTTATACACACAATTTAAATTTTCCACACAGTTAATTCACAGACAAAAATGATTTCACTAGCATGTGTACACAACGAACGACCGTTCAAAATTGAGCAGGAGCAGGAGCAGGCAGGCCGAGCAACACTATAACTGAGAACGTCACAGTCTTTCTCCTCCCATCACGCACATCAACGTATCGAGCGGAGCAAGCATTTTACGAGGCGCAACAAAATTAACTGTAAACTGTAAAAAAGGGAATCATTGGAGACTATTTTTTTTATATTGAGGCAAAAGTATTCAACTACAACATGTGTAAGTTTCAGATCTTAATATTAATAAACGAGGTCGTAGCAATTTTTTGAAAAAAAAATTCTCGGCTCCTATTGGTTGTAGGACATTTTTTTATTCGTGAAAAAATGTCATCTTTCAAATGGCATTCCGATTAAATTTCAACGATAAGAAAAAAAAAATTACATATTTCGACCCGAAAAAAGAAGTCAGTTTCGGTAGATTTTTCGCATATTTCCAATTATTTTGCAATTCGCGCACAATTTGCACAGGAAAGTATAACTCTTTAGAGACAATTTTAAGCACAAGGTGGGTCACGTAAGTGTATTACTGTGTGATTTATTGAATCTTGAAAATTTTTTTCTAAAAACTCAATTTTTGCAAAAACTATGGCAATTTTATCGATTGGGTTTTTATAAGTATCGATTGCTTTGTTAATTTGCGAGATTTATTTAGAAACCCGTTAAAAACCTCCTTTTTTCTCTTCTATATCTCGGTTACCTACATTTACGTTCCTATACGTACTTGCTATTTTTACTGTATCTCGCGGCAAGCCAAAAAAAATGCATTTCTGAAAAATTTAAAAATATTAATTATTTTTGGAAATACTTATATCGATATTTTGAAAAAACGGCGCTCTCGAAAATAACGGATAACTATACTAACAATTTTCGGCTTATTCTCATCGTAAAGAGCTGTATGCTAGTAAATCATTTTTCTGATTTTATTAATTTTAAAATATGTGAAAAAATTACGTTTTTTGGACACGTTTTTTTTTAAGAAAACTTTCAATTTCAAGACGACATTGCTGACATTTTCACGAATTTAAAGAAAGAAAAATATTTTTCTACGATTTTCTAGAGCCGAGATAACTTTTTTATATAACAAAAAATTTTTATATTCTTTAAAATTAAAATTATATTCTTAAAATTAATAAAATCGTAAAAATTATTTAATACCTAGCATGGCAATACAACTCTTTACGAAGAAAATAAGCCGAAAATCATTACTGTGAGGTTTCTTTTTCCAAAAAATCGATATAGGTACTATCTCGAAAAATAATTAATACTTTTCAATTTTTCAAAAATGTACTTTTTTGGTTGCCGCGGGCTATACTTATAGGTAGTAAATAGCAAGTATGGGAACGTAAAACGAGTTACAGAAGAAAAAAGAGATTTTAATGGTTTTTTCGATATATCTCGAAAAGTAACAAAGTAATCGATATTTCAAAAAAATCAATCCATAGATCTTTTTAAAACTTACAACTTTCTCATTTACGTAATATTTTTCAATCGGAGCCATAATTTTTTAGTTAAGAAAAACTTTTTTGCTACTTCGTAATTTTTTTTGCCATGTTCACCATTTTGGATCGAGTTTAAAGAAGAAATTCGATTTGAAATTTAATTTCCTACCTACGGTCATATTTCCACTAGTTGCAATATACCTTCAAAAATTTATATGACTTTTGCTTATATATGTAGGTACATAAAATATTTTTGTTCTTTATGTAGGTAATATTTAGGTATTAACAATCACTTAATATAATAATGGGACAATTCTTTTTTCAAATTAGAGGTTATGTTTATATAGTTGTGTATTTAAAAATACTGGTAACTGACGTGACCAGTAAACACCCCATTTATCCTAAATACCTACCCTAGATAAATGATACTATAGATAGGAAACTTGAACAGATTTCGTGGTCATTAACAACGCTAACTGTCGACACTTTCTCCAACTTCTATTGCTTTCCTTTTCTAGGAATTATCGGTAATACAGTGAGTTAAATTACCTGTAGCCGGTAAAAGATGCAAGCGCCATCTAGTTGTACGCTCTACAACTATATACCTACCTACTCAATATTTGTTTTAGGTATTCTGCCGCCGCTAAATTTAAAATTACATAACAAATCTCACCCTACACGGATCACTCAGAAATTGGTTTTGTAAAATAATTTTCACGTAGATAATTTTTGTCACCATGAGAAAATAAGTACATTTGATAAAAAGCATTAAAATCACTCAAGCATTAAAGACACTTTTAAATGCTCTAATAGTCTTCCTATTTAAAATAAGAAATAATTTTGCTACTGTAACTTTTTAAAATGTTAAAAAAATTTCAAATTTCAGTACATATTTTGAAAAAAAAGAGTGAAAATGATTATAGAGTTTCAGTGCTTTCTATATTGTATTAGCTTTCACGGTGAATAAAAAAATATAACAAGTAAATAATTTTACTAAACCAATCTTTGATTAATTCTTGTAATAGAGATTTATTATGCAAATTTAAATTTTTCGTTGTGTTGATATCCATAAAAAAACTACCTACCTCTGATCACATTTTTGATTAAAGAAAACAAAAAAACAAAACATTTTATTATTAATAAAAAAATGTGATTATATGAAGATCAGACATTATTATGTTATATAAATAAATGGTAATGAAATATCTAATAAAACTCACTAAAAACACAAATAAAACACACACCAACACTCGCCAAACCTAACCAACAATAAACAATAAACATGAACAAGAATGACATGAAATGATTCATAATTGCAATTGTCAAAATTTATTCTACAAAATCTTTGTGGCGACATCTATTGACTCTTTCCCCAATTTGTATATCCATCTCAAGTCACGTGGTTTCCAGTTTCCCCATATTTTCAAGAATAAGTTCTCGGGCCCTGATACCTACCTACCTAATCAAGTATTTGTTACCTACTGCAAAAAAAAAACTGAAATTTTCCAGTCGCGTCGTACCACAACAAACAGTAACGAGCGATGAGCGATACCAGTGACCTCTCGCGACGGGTTTAGTTGTACCAAGCGCTCTACTGATTTGTTGAAAATTTGCAAAGCACTTTACACTAGAGAATATCTTTTTTAATTTAATAAACATTGTTCTTGCAACAAACATTTTGAAGTTTTATTAATATACATATACATACTACATATTTGTTCATTTTTAATATCTAAAGGAATTAAAACTGAGGATAGGTATGATCTTCAGCACTTCAGCTAACGTGGTTTACCATTGTTGTAAATATAAGGGGTGTCCAGTGACCGGCTATAGTTGCAAGGAGTGTCCAAATTCTTATTTTAATAAAAATTAAGGACTTTAATAAATTTTAGGAAAATACTATGATGAAAAGCAATTGTTACTTAAATTATTTTTTAAATTAAATGCTAAAAACTGTTTTTAAATCGTGACTTTCTTTGACTGAATTTAAAAAGATAAGTTTGAGCTTCGAAAATTAAAAAATATACCTATATCGAAACCTAGATGTACCTAGGTAGTTTCATAAGGGGTGTTCATAAAATTTGCTTCACAACTTCAAATGTAGATTCTACTTACTAACAAAAATAGCTGTTATGAAGGACCCAAACCCAGAACATATTCTTATTTCAGTGCTGCAGGATTTTTATCTTAGAAATACATTATACGTTTTATTGAATATCTTAACAACCGTTTAAGATAGAGACATAAAACTTAATACAATTGTAAACCATAGTAGTCTGCATAGTTTGATATAATTAAAACTGTACCTAAATATTTCCAGTGGCGCAGTTAATTTATTCTACACTAGAACATCTTGTAAAAAAAATTACATAGGATTTTGTTTCTAACTTCAAAGCACCATGTCTTTCGATGTTTTACTTTTCTTTAAATAACCTTTACAAAACTACAAAAATTGCACAAATTTCAGGTCGAAGGTTCTTTGAAGCGACGAATTCAAATCCGATCATAATTTTACTTTTACTTATTAGAGTACTACAAATGTTTTAAATGTTATATCTTTTTTGCATCTCAGTGTATCTGCCTCTCTGATATATTTATATACGAGTATTTTTTCATTTATTAAAAAATATATTAAAATTAAAAATTTTATTATCTACTGAAATGGAACATAGTGGCCAGCTCGGTGGTCAGTGTTCTTTCAAAAAACCTTGCAATAATTTTGTAAAGGTAAAGGTTTTGTACATATGCCTATTATTTTTTTTTTTTCAATTTTAATCAAACTTTTACTATTGCCTATTATATTATATGCCTGTGTATTAAAACTATTTCATTTTAATATCTAATTATTAATATAAATTAATTAAATATAAGTAGTTAAACGGGTATTTTACTTATGAATAAAAACTATAAATATCATTTATTTATTAGTAAATAATTAAGATTTGGTAATAATTATATTTTTAGTGAATAATTAACTTTATAAATTGTACTGCGTAGGTACTGGATTCTACAAAAGACCTAGCGTTATACATACGACTAAGTGCTTCCCACTCTTGGCGTTTTATCTTAATATGTACATAATATAAAAGATAATCTTCGGATTTAAGTTAATTAATTGGAAGATATAGGTAGGTATGCCAAATCATTAATTTAAATGTTTTAATTTAAAAAATCATAAATTTCACACTTTCATCTTTAGAAAACAGATAGCAGCACAGGTAGGTACACAGTGGCGGTTGTACCATAAGAGCTGCGAAGCTGCAGAAACACATAAAATTTTATGTATTTAATTATATTAAATATCAACAAAGTATTTATAGAATTCAAATGTACTCGCGCTAAAATAAATCTAGGAGCTTATATTATTATTTATTACGACGCGAGCTATGCTCCTTAATATATGCAACCTCATATACATGCGTCCTTTGTTTTTATTGGCTAATCAGGCACGTAACCCAGTACACGAACATAATGGGCTTATGTGGCTGTAACAGCGGCAGCCACTGCTGCAGTAAATGCAGTAATATTTCGTACGTGGCGTATGGTGGTTTATTTCTGTGAGCGGCACGTGTCAATATTCTCGTTTAGGCGTCTACGGATATTATAGTTATTAAAATGAATAGCGTTTCGTTTTTACAAAAAACTTTATTTGGTTCTCTGCCTTATGAAGATAAACAAAAAATAAAAGATTTATGTGGGCCAACACCACGATTAAATATTGAAGTTAGTGGAACAAGCCGAAATAAAAGTTATAAAAGACAATAATTTAATAATAATGTATACACAAAAGCAGTGGGTGTGCGGGTGTGATGTAAAAAATACACTGTTTTGTTTTCCGTGCTTATACTTTTCGGTGGGGATAAAACATGGACAATGGTACAAACATTAGACACATTCCTTCCAGCATAAAGGATATCTACCTAGGTATAGTCAATAATATAATCTTTATAACCTAATTGAATAAGCGTATTTTCTGATTTTAACTAAATGTTTCATAAAATATTGACAAAGGTTTAATAATGTCATGATATTTTTTTTTGTCTGACATAAAGTTGTTATCAGTAATGAAATTCACTAAAAATGGTGGATTTTTCGGCACAAAGGATAAAATTGCGACCGTAAACAGACAACGCTACTACGCACCAACTTACTGTCGACAGCTAAAGGGGAGTGAGCATGCGCTGCAGTCGTCTTTTTTTCAGCACAAATGGAATGTGATTGTTACTATTGTTAGATATTTCGTGGAAAAGGAAAAGCTCACTTGATCAGAACTGGTTTTAATTATTTCGTCATGCTACTTTTTATTGAATTTATGTGGGTACGTAGGAATTATTGTTTTTTATTTCTTTTCTAATTGTTATTTATCGGAATAAAACCTTCTTCAGGGCTATAAATAATGATTAAAAAATAAGAATGTATATGTAGAACATAATTTAAAAAAATTGATGAAGCCTATACAATGAAAAACCAAGAATAAAAAATTTGACTCAATCCATTAGGTATAAGATGAATATAAGGTTGCTACTTTATTTAAATATATTTTTTACTATGTGATTATATACAATGATTTTACTTTTATTATAATTGTAACATTACTAAATTTCTGTATTAGAATAGTACAAATACTTAAAAATAACTTTTTAAATTTTTTCGTAGGCGATTTTATTTAAATAAAGCCGTTTTATAGTCCAATTAAATAAGCCTTTAAATCGAAATTTTGCCAACTTCGCTGAATTTTTGATATGAGTTAGTTTAAGGTATATTATAACAATAAGTGAGAGTAATTTTTTGTTCAACCCCCGGCCAAGGGTGAAAAAAGATAAAACAAAGGGGTTTTTCAAGATAACTCAAAAAGGGTAAGGGCTAGAAAAAAAAAACATTTTTACGGGGTGAAATACACCCTCAAAGTTCGACCCCAAAAAAGTATTTTCTAAATATTTGGGGTTCTAATCAATATTTTGAAATGAAACAAAATGAAAATTACTTATTATAAAAAACAAATATTTCGGAAGTGATTCCGTGTTTGGGGGTTGCTATCCTCATTTTTATTTCAGAAAAACTATATTTTTTTTATAAAAAATTCATATTTACTCAGAGTTAAAAATATGATTTATGTAAACAAATTGACAAAATTAATTTGACCTGTTTCGGGGTTTTCGTTAAAATTTCTGATTAGGGATTTCCTTCTTATAAAAAAAACATATGTTTCACAAGTGATTCCGTGTTTGGGGGTTGCAACCCTTATTTTTTATTTCGGAAAAAATGTTTTTTTGTACTTTTTTTGTAAAAAATTTATATTTGCTCAAAAAAAATTAAAAATATCATTTATGTAAACAAATTGACAAAATTAAGTTGACCTGTTTTTTATCGGCGGAAAAACATATTTACGGGATGAAATACAGCCTCAAAGTATGCCCCCAAAACAGTTTTTTCTAAATATCCGGGGTTCTAATCAATATTTTGAAATGAAAATAGTATAATACTTAAAAAAAGAATACAACTAAAAAGTATACTATCCGATATTCTCTAAAATTAGGAATGTGAGTACCTACACTATACACGAGAAAAATGGAAAATATATTATCACAGTTAAATAAATTAATAATAATTGATTCAAGTAAAAAATAAAACCAACTATTACTCGATACAATTAGCTTTGTTCATTTTAAAAGAAGTTTGCAACCTTTGATGTTTTATTCTGTACTTTTAGATACAAAACTTTCCGTTTATACTGATTTAAGAAGGATTATTAAAATTTAAGAAAAATATTTATTAATAATCCAAAAATAAAATGAATATTGGTGAATGGAGTTTTAAGCTTTTAAGGGTGAAACTTTGATACACACCAACAGACAGTAGAAAAATAAATATTGGGCACTTGTTTCTTTCTGCGGAAAAACTGTTTTGAAGGGTGACCATCTTTAATGTTCATACCCGAAAACACATTTTTATTTATTTTGTCCTCTATTGGCTCTATCATTTTTTTTTTGTATAAGCAAAATAGGATGATTCACAGCCAATTGAACATTAGAGATCGCACTCTTCGGTTTGTAATGGTAAAATTATACTTATTTTTTTATTTTCGTAAATTTTCACTAAAAATACAGACTACAGACAAAATTGCTTGTGAATCATTCGTTCTGTACAATAGAAATAATTTCCATTTTATTTCATTCCAAAATATTTATTAGAACCCCATATATTTAGAAAAAACTGTTTTGGGGCATATTTTGAGGCTTTATTTCACCCCGTAAATATGCCAATAAAAAACAGGTCAACTTAATTTTGTCAATTTGTTTACATAAATGATATTTTTAATTTCTTTTGAGCAAATATAAATTTTTTATAAAGAAAGTTTGCAAAAAAAAACATTTTTTCCGATATAAAAAATAAGGATTGCAACCCCCAAACACGGAATCACTTGTGAAACATGATTTTTTTGTAAGAAGTAATTTCCATTTTGTTTCATTCCAAAATATTGATTAGAGCCCAAGTTATCACGGAAATATTATTTTTGGGGGTGAAAACGAGGGGTAGTTTGCATCCGTTTAAATCCGTTTTAGGCTAAAAGAAAAAATTATTCGTATGGCTAGAGAAAAAGCATTTTTTTTATTTTACAATGTTAATTCTAATTGTACAGGCATTTTTCTCATTAAGGGGTTGTTCACCCCTAAACAGAAATTTTAACGAAAACCCCGAAACAGGTCAATTTAATTTTATCAATTTGTTTACATAAATTATATTTTTAACTCTGAGTAAATAGGTATGATTTTTTTATAAAAAAAACATAGTTTTTCTGAAATAAAAAATAAGGATAGCAACCCCCAAACACGGAATTACTTCCGAAATATTTGTTATTTATAATAAGTAATTTCCATTTTGTTTCATTTCAAAATATTGATTAGAACCCCAGATATTTAGAAAAAACTGTTTTGGGGTCGAACTTTGAGGGTGTATTTCACCCCATAAAAATGTTTTTCCGCCGATAAAAAAATACGTGTTTCTTAATCTTTTATGTTCTACAATATATATATAAAAATCTTGAAAATCGGAGTGTTCGGGTTGGGGTAGTTTCCTTGTAAGAAAATTTCTTGTTTTCTTAATGTTTTGGACAAAAAATTATATGATGTATATTTATGTTATTGTTATCACTATGTTATTATTAATACAATTCAAACTACAAGTCTACAAGTATTAATAAATAAATTTCCACGTTTTACATAGATGCGTAGAAATATCAGCTTTTACAAAATTTAATCAACAAAAATATTAGTCCTCATTAATATTTACCTTTTTGAAATTAACAATGGATATTGAGCTTAGAACTTAGAATAATTCAAAGAAACACACGTTTACTAACGCACGCGCATTGACAATAGCGAACGAAATAATCTATCTTTGTCATAGGCATATTATGTCCACGACTTCGGTACCATGGTGCGACAAAGCGAACGTGATTTTTTTGTCTTTGTCTTTGCAGTGTCGTAGGAGCTAAATAAAATTCAGAAGATAAAAAGGTAAATAAATTTGTAGCTGTCTAAGAAACCAACGTAAAAAAAAATTCGAAGGCAACATTTCATTATTTTAAATAATCAATCGAATAGTATACAAAAAACATTGTTTTAGTTTTGTTAAATCATTAAAATTAACGATTAAAAATTTGATTTTGTTATAACTTTCTTATTAAAAATTAAAAAATATGTCTATTTCTCTGGAAAGAAAAGTTACATTTTTTTAGAGCAGATTGAAAAAAATATTGCAAAATTTAATCATTTTTCTGTTTGATTTTTTTAAATTTCTTCCCTTAACTTCTAGCCTCCCTAACTCTGTTAATTTTAATAGTACGAGAAAAAATCAAGCGGCCATTTTTATGTAGAATTGTATGCTTTACAACTTTCATTAAAAACTATTTTTTCTAGCTCTTACCCTTTTTGAGTTATCTTGAAAAACCCCTTTGTTTTATCTTTTTTCACCCTTGGCCGGGGGTTGAACAAAAAATTACTCTCACTTATTGTTATAATATACCTTAAACTAACTGATATAAAAAATTCAGCCAAGTTGACCAAATTTCCATTTAAAGGCTTATTTAATTAGACTATTATCCATAGTATTAATTTGACTAGCTTAGTCAAGTCATAACTACCTTAAGTAGTCCGAATTGATAAGGTTACTTCTTTAACGTAATTTTTTTGCATATGTAATAGAAACAGATTGTGAGTCAATATAATAAATACTAATTAGTACAGGCATAGATGAAAAAAAGTGTAAATCTCGGAGAGAAAGATAATAAACTTGTATAAATTTTAATTTTTACGTTGTAAAGTTAGCTCAAGTCTCATAGAATCTCGTGTACGCGAATCAGTCGAGGCAGTTACAGCATGATATATGTATATTAATAAAGTCATAATATAATTTTAAGAAATTTTATTGTTGTCGTATGAGAGGCCATGAGCCGACTATCAAACCGGCACACTTTTGAATTTTGAATTCGAAGTGCTTCAGAAAGCAGAACCAACTTTCCACAGTTCTTTGATACCACGAATAACAGTCAGAGACACTCAAGAACAAATAAATTCTAGAACTAATCCGTCTAAGTAGAAGCCACCACCGAAAATTCAGATCAACCCCAGTATCCCTATATTCATTTCATATATGATCTGTTATTTTCTGTTAGTAATGCAAATTGTTCGAAAAAAAATCATATTGCCCTTTTTTAGGTAATTTAATTGACATAAGTAGAAACTAAAAACATCAAAGAAAGCGAAGGAGCTTTTTCTAATCCAAGGACAAGAAACTCAAGATATACTTCTTGTAGTCAAAAAGATGGCGATGAAAGCTGTCATGAGTGAAGATCGTGTATAGACCAAGCAAATTAAATTTTTACCCGAAAAAAGTCCTATTGTAAAATTGTCTAAAGGAACATAATACAAGACATCTCTCATCTCGTGAGTCAAAAACTTTTCTTAGCTAACTTTTCTATTTAAACAAATAAGTGAGGAAAACAGTTTTTTCACTTTGCAGGGAAAACCATCAATTTTAGCGAAAAGTGACTCTCAGACAGTTTGTAGGGAGTAAAATTATCTACAAAATGAGACTTGTTAAATTAAAATCGGTTAATAAATAAAAAAGTTATTGCAAAAAAACAAGAAAAGTGCCCATTTTTTCATTTGTTTATAACTATCGCATTTATTGTTAAAATTTTATAAAACCTATGACAAGTTGAGGGTTTTGTCATACTT
>NW_019416758.1:107297-140050 GCF_000390285.2 Anoplophora glabripennis | reverse complement strand
AGTCTCATTTTGTAGATAATTTTACTCCCTATAAGCTGTCTGAGAGTCACTTTTCGCTAAAATTGATGGTTTTCCCTGCAAAGTGAAAAAACTGTTTTCCTCACTTATTTGTTTAAATAGAAAAGTTAGCTAATAAAAGTTTTTGACTCACGAGATGAGAGATGTCTTGTATTATTTTCCATTAGATAATTTTACAATAATCTCACGGATAGGACCGAGGATAGGACTTTTTTGAGTTTCCCTTTTATTTTCGCTAATTTTCCTGGTGTAGTACAGCTAAGGGTCCCGATCCTTAGCTGCTTTTATATTTTACTTTATTTTTTATTCGTTTCTCATCTTGAGGAATGAAAGTGGTTTTTGAGTCTAACGAAAATTTTACAATGTTGTGAAAATTTGTGATATTAAGAGCTTCCTTATGTATGTATTATTAAAGACGTAATCATATTCGCTATAGATAGGTACCTACCTACCTCAAAGCAAATCCACTTTTCTTTAACCGAGTTTCAGCAGTCTGTTTTACAGGTTTTGCCCTTCAGCAACCGAATTTTCGCACCGAGCATCTGGGGCGACTAATTCACCAAATGCCTCCTCATCTGATCAGCCCCCCATCAGCCACCACCTGCTGGTGCCCTGTAATCTGGCGGATCGCAGATAACTAACTGCTACGCGCTACACCTAGCCTCTACCTACACCCTTTAATTTCCACCGTTTTCGCTTTCATCTAGGGTTTAATTGGCGTGACGACACGGCATTGAAAACTGACTCTCTGGAAATCGAATCCTCTAAAATTCGAGAGAAGTAATGTCACACTGAAAAAAGTATTTATATTCAAATTGAAGCGGTGAAATATACTTATAATCAACACACCTAAAGATTTCTTCTAAATTTTCCGAAAATCCTCAGCCCTCTGGCTTTACTAATAATCGAACTATCCTATGCATCGAAATAGGATGCAATCTATTTCCCAGTTCTTCTTACTGCTGAAATTATAAGTACCTGAGTATAGGTATGTTTGTTTTATTCTAAAAAATATTGTTTTAATTCTATCAAATGAAGTGAAAATAATACCTATTCTTCGATACCAGAAATCTAGATATGCAAAAGATAGGTACCTTATCCCTCGGATAAGACTCCTAACTGCTAATATTGCGAGCTACATGTCCCAACGAACACTGAATTATACCACAACAATATCCATTAAACAGCTAGTAATAAATAATTATGCAACATAAAAACTAAAAATTATATGTCTAAACATAATACAGAAACACCTGATACATATATGTATTGAAATTGTTAAGTAATGCAATGCAAGAAATATATATTCTCTATTATTCTATTACAAAAAATCTTTTCGTTTTCACAGTTCATTTTGAATTTGTTTGAATTAGTTAATACCTCTAGAATTTAATTTAAAAAAATGCTAGAGCTATAGGTATGTACAATAAAATACATGTTTTCTAAATGGAACTCAGTCAAAAGCACATATATCTTTTATATAGAAAAACAATTAAAATGGATCTAGTTATGTCCAAAAAATTGATGTTTATATGTATTTTTTTTTCTATTAATATTTATAACTGTATATAGGAGAGAGCCTGATGAAATAATCCCATGTAAAATGTGGGAAAAAAAATATTTGTGGTAGTTATTTTTTAGGTAAGTCTTTGTCAAGAGCGATCTAGTATAGCTAGAATACCTACATCTTTCTTTGAAAGGTTGCATTATTTAGCAATTTCAATATGTACAGGTTTCTGGATTAATAATTATTATCTTTAGACATACCACTTTAGTTTTGGGAATTTGTATAATACTAATTGGAGTATGTAGCCCATAAAGTAGTTGTTTCCCGCAATATCAGCAGTTAGTGGTTGCATATCCAGCTGATTTTACTTTCTTTTTTTTTATTTGCTTGAATTAGCTTAATACTTTTAAAATACAGTAAAAAAATTTATTTTTTTATTAACAATTAATTGTTCTACTATGTCTTATTAAGGTCACATCTAAAGGATTTTTAGAAGGCTTTCTTTAATTACACTTTCTTTTAATTATTTATTAAGAACCGAAACAAAAAGGTAAATTAACTGACCTTAATTACATGCTGTTATTTATTTTACGTTTAGTATACGGCAAAAACACATCAATAAATTAGTTTAAGATAAGAGTTATTCTTCACAATTTTATAAATTATATCTTTGCCAAGACAACAATTGTTCTGTTTCACCAAAGAAGTAATCCAGCTTGTCAGGTGCCTCGTAAAATTAAGGCGAGGATTCTATTTGTCAGTACCATGTCGAATTTGTCCAGCCTTTGTCGGTAGACGAGATGGGTGTCTTGGGAACACCTGCGCAACAAAAAGCATATGAATGTAGTGATATTGTAATAATGCGATAATAATGATTATTAATGTTGCATCCTACCAATTGAAAATTCGAATTATCTTTTGTTCGAGGTTTTTTTAGGCGCAAGGCAACTGAATGGGATACGAATACGGTAGCTTTTAATTATAATATTTGTAGATCAGATAATTGCTTTGGTAATGACTTTATTTGTAGGATACATATAATTTGGTAATTTGTTTGTTAAAAAATCAATTATCAAAATAATTTTCTTTTTCAGGTACCTATATACGTAACAAATTTCTATTTTAATAATAGCAGTATTACCTACTTACCTACACTGGCAGAACAGATTACGTTAAAATGTACATATTTTAAAAGGGATATGACAGATAATATCAATAGCTAATAGAACTCTAATTATTTGTTCAACGTGCTAAAAAAGTGTAACTAGGAAATACATACCTACTAAAAAAAAATAAAACTTGAGAAAAGCATTTGTCTTTGTGATAAAACAAAAACCGAAGTTGAACCATTTCTGTAAATGAAATTATTTCGGTTACCTACTATGCTAAAATTCAGATTTCATTTAATTTTGATAGTGTTTTAAAATTATTTATACAATTTTTGAGATAATTTACATACAATAAATACAATCTTAAACATTACATTTATTTGTTAATAAAGTAATCATGATTAATAGCTAAAATATATATAAAAATGTATTCATTTAGTTCACTTTTACCGTCACCAATAAATCTCCCTATAGTATACTTAATATATGTATGTTGCAACTGTTTTAACATGTGAAATTTTCCCCGCTACTATCCATATAACTGATGCTGAAAGAATATCATCTATTTCTTCTAGAGATTCTTTGATAATGGAACTTTGTGGTGAGAGGAAACTGAACTCATATCGACGCATGTAGCCTGTAGTAATGTTCTTAAATCTATAAATAAACTCTACGAGGAATATTGGTACACCGGTATATAACATAATGCGACATAAAATATACTCGTACAATTTATTTTCGTTTTGTTTCTAAATTTAAATCACTTGAGGATAAGTCCAACCCGTCCATTTATACGCGAACACATCATCCTTTATCTGAGATTTCAATTTCGTTTTATTACAGTTCTCTGTCGAGGAGAGCCGTTAAGGGCGGACAAAACCAAGATTTCTCCTCACCTTCGAACAGAACGAGAAGAATGTCAGCTGTCGGTTTGATTTGATAGAGTGATTCATCTCGTGGCTGGTCTTTTCAGTCCTACATGAGAATTCGCACGAGCGCCCCAACTACTACATCCTTTGGGAGTTCCTTATTGTTTCTCCGGCAGATTAACGCTTTATTCGTGTTGTGTACGCGGTGGATGTGAATTCGTGGGAGGGGGGGAAGGAATATCGCCCGCAGTTTATTCGTTTCTGCCACATATTAGCCTTGATTTAGCCCATTTCTCAGATCGATATAGAATATTCTTTTGATGATGAAATACAGATGCGTATTAATAGATTATATTCAGAGGTGAACCGATACAGACGCAGATAGAACTTATCAAAATAGAAAATAGTGATTTCAAATTCGTGATCAGGAGGCAAAAATACTACGGATAACACATATGTCGCATGAAAAGTACAGACAACTTTTTTCTTGTGTGTATAGGTATTATACTGTTCGTATCTTGTTAATTTTAAAATATATCTCAAAAGCCACAATCTTTAAAGCATGAAAATACCAAATAGACGTTTGAAAAATACCTACGTATAGAATTAGCGATACAAAACCTTGATCGACAAATAATAAATATTTGCAGTGGCGGCTCGTGACTTTTTGAGATGTCTGGGCAAAATATTTTTTCTTTCATGTAACTTGATATCATCATATTAATTGCAATCTACGTTAGTCTATTTACTTTTGAAAGTGTAAAAAACTTAAGAATTATGTAGATAGTTAATATAAATATACCTGAAAATTATATTAGTTATTCCAAAAGTATACCTAATGGTTGAGCAAGAACAAACGAGAATGTCATCACAGTGATTTCTTGCCGGGATAGGAGATAAGGCAAGGATTAAGGCATAGAAGGACAAAAAATTATATAATTCTCTAAACAAATAGTAAAATTCTCTATCACTTTTATAGTAATAGCACATACTGAAATTATTAACCATAAATTATACTAAAATTCTAATAAATAAATAAATAAGTAAATAAGTAAATAACCAAATCAATAAGGCGTTTTACAATGTCTCTATTTTCGTCCACGACTTTATTATGGTTTAAAATATTACGAAATGCAGAATCAAGAAAAGTTTGAATGTTTTGTTTTCCTAATAATTTAAATTTTAATGTTGAATATGTATGCTCCTCCGATCGCTCGTGTATTTTTAGAGATTCATTTATATGTATCAGATCTGAATATCCTAGATAATTCCATGGAGTTTTACTTTATTCATTAAACTGTAAGCAATTCCAACAATTTGTTTCTAGTTTCACTATCTGTTAACCACTCATATTTATTGTACCAATTTTTATTAAACGATCTGTTACTTCCGCAATTGTTTATATTTATTAAATTTTTCATGTCAGGCGTAGGTTTTAATTTTGAAATAAATAATTTATCATCGAAAGTTAACATACAAAATTTTATAATTTAATAAAAAATTAATAATATCACCATTGCTACTCACCAATTCGCTATTTTCGTCTTGCCATTTTGCTTTACTCCAAACTATTAAACATTAAAAACTTCCCTAAACCACTATACTAACCCTGACCTAGAACTTACAAACAACCAAGTCGTGAAGTACAAGGAATAACAAATCTCTACCTTCCTAATCTATGAAATAAAACTAACATCAAACCGCAGATTACACGTAGGTACCCGAAGAATATACGAGTGAAGTCGAAGGGCTTGCCCGAAGAGTAGAGTTATTTTAGGTAATTATGTATATTCAAATGATAATTTATTAAAAATCTGATTGAAATGAAAAAAATATATTAAATAGAAGCTAATTTTTTTTTTAATCGAACAGTATTATTTGAAAAAATAAATATGTATCGAATTTAAAAGTCCTAAAAATAATTTATTTCACTTCCATATTTACAAACTCGAATCTAGGTATTAAAATATTGAAAATTTGTCAGCAATCACTCTTAATTTAGTTTAACAGTAACGCTACAAAATAACCTTAATAAATATACTTAATTGTCAAAGAACATTCAACATAACAGCATAGATATTTATTTTTAAAAATTAAAAAATTTTATTTTTAAAAATTCATTTAAAGAACAAACTTACAGCAAATAAATATACATATATTTCCAACCGCTGCTGGCTGGTTGGCGAAAAGCCGTAGCTGGCCGATACAACACTCGATTAGTATGCGGGTGCGGGCTGTGTCCGGGCTCGCCCGACTTGGGCTAGATATTCTAAATTAGTTAACGACTTACGTTTCCGATTACTCTCTAGTCCTAGCCCTGCGTATAAGCAGGCAACGTACGGCGTTGTTTAATTCAGCGGCCACGGGCTGGCCCGAATGTTATGTTGGTTGCTGCCGAGATCATCCCAAAAATAATTTACATCACTCCTATGTTTACAAACTAGAATCTATTCAAATATTGAAAATTTCTCAGCAATCACTTTTAATTCAGTTTAACAGTAACGAGTTAAAATAATCTTAATAATTATAATTATCAAAGAACATTCAACATAGCACCATAGATATTTATTTTTTTACGCGATTTACAAATTATAAAACGGTTTATTATTTCGTTTACTAACATTTGTTTTCTGGAATACCTTTGCAGGGATAAATTGTTCTAATATTTAAAAATTCATTTAAAGAACAAAATTACAGCAAATAAATATACGTATATATATTTCCAACCACTGGTGAATAGTCTTAGGTGGTCGATACAACACTCGATGGGTGCTCAATGGGTATATGCGAGCTGCGTGCGGTGTGCGGGCTCGCCCGACTTGGGCCAAATATTCTATATTAGTGAACGACTTACGTTTCCGATTACTGTCTAGACCTAGGTGCGTATAAGCATGCAAGGTATGGTTGGGGTACGGCGTTGTTTAATTCAGCGGCCACGGGCTAGCCCGAATGTTATGTTGGTTGCTGCCGAGATCATGATTAAAATATAATTTTAAAATTTGGTAGGGGGAGTTTCAAAGGAGGTAACGCATTTTAGATTTAATTTTATAAGAATTTTCAAATCACTGATAAATATATACACACATTTTTGTTTATTCTTCTGAAAATTTTAGGGTGGGCACTACCCACCCTGCCCACCCCGACGAGCCGCCACTGACTGATTGATTTTCATCTTACAATTAGGTGAATATACTGAAGTTTGTTGTAGATTACGATTATAAGAAAATCAAAACATTTTTTACAGTACAGAAAGTAAGTCTAGTCAACAAGAACCAAATATTTTATGGGGCCTGTATAGTGTAAGCAAATTCATTTATTCCGAGTATTCCGAGATTACATTCCTGCTTCTTTGTATAAGCGAGCAAATCAAGTAGAGTGGTGCTCCTTACTCGGGTTCTCCAGTTCTCCACACTAATTTCTAATCCGTCGAATGTACCGAAGGAAAACATAAATTTTTCATGCGCCTTAAGTTTGCAAATCCATCCGAAAAATCGGAAGCAACATCTGAGAGGTTATTGGAGTCCTTTGATTGGATTACTGGTGGATCTGGCGCTGTGTCATCCAGCGCGCTGCATTAACATTATTATCACGGTAGCGCGGAAGAGGAATCGAATTATAAGATGAGTCGAAGGCGCTCCGACTGGAATTCCTGCCTACTGATTGAACCCGCTGACGAGATTTCCGTTTTTGCAGCCGTGCATATTTGAAATAATGGCACACTCTATTTGATGGAGATACACCTCGCCCCTTTCCACTAGCTATTGGCAGAATCAAAATTATTTGTTTGTGGCACTATTTAGATACTGTTACTTCAGATAATTTGCCACATCCAATAAAAGAGAAACATTGAACATCTTGAAATCAACCAGGATAAGGTCTTTGGTCAATCTGGTTTTGTCTAATTCCCATTAGGTAGGTACCTATAAATATATAACCTGTGGTTAAAATTTAACTCAAGGAAACCTTTTTTTACAAGATTTACAACTCCAACCTGAATACTATTATAATTTTCAGGTATCTAACCAGACTCTTAGAAATAACTTCCATATATAGATGTCACTTTGTGACATAATGTACGAAGTAATTGGATTAACAGAACTGCGAAAAATATATTAAAATTTCCCTTTTGTAAAGTTTCTGTAAGTGTTTGTTATAGTTTTAGGCTAATTATTTTTTTATTAGATCATTACTAAAGCGTTCTCGATTCAAACTTAAAATAATTACTGTTGCGTCCGCAAGTAATAATTTAGTATTAGATAATATTAGATATTAAGTAGGTATTTTTGTTTAAAAACATTGAATAATTATTCTCTAGAGAAATTTGTTATGTGTTGGCAATTATAGTTTTCGCGTTTTTTGTAATATTCAGTTTTTTTGTATAAAGTATTTTTTCCTCACCGGAAAAAAGGTTGCAAGCGGCATGCGGCACTTCGAAAACCGACTCGTTTGTGTACTGTACGCACGTGAATTGACCGTCAAGTGAATTTTCGTTAAAATCTAACAAGAAAGAAACTGGAAGCTGCAGACCAATGTACATTGCACCAACAGAGCTGCATCATCGGTAAAGTCGCTTTGCAGCCATCGCTTTTATTTTTTCATAATTAATTTTGTTCATTCACATACAGTCCGCTAAATTCGTAACAATTACATTATTTTGATAACAGAAACGAAATAAAGTAGTTTAATTGACAAAAACTTGTAGGATCTTCTAGGAACTGTTCAGTATAATATAATCATTGTTATCAGCGATGCAAAATACGAAACACATTTTTTTTGTATTGAACGTTTGTTTGATAAACATCATAGTGAGCCACTATGAGGGAAATTGAAGATGCTATTCACAATTTGCAGAATGAAAGAATACTGAAAAAAGAATATTTTATTTTTTTGTACAGAATTAATTTAAAACAGAAAACGTAGGTCGTATTGAACAGTTCTTATAAAAGAACAGTCTATTATAATACAAGTTATTTCGTTTCTGTTAAATTATTTTTGATTGCCTTAATTTATCTTTTATACATATAACAACGAAAATATAATGTAATAATATCCAATTTCATATAATTTTGATATGTTGGATACATTTGAAATCGTATAATGACCTGTACATACATGAGAATACGACTGTACGTCATGTCGGTCCAGGCCCCAGAGTCGGATAGCCGGTGATCCATTATTTCAGCCTTCGTGTCTGTCACTGGAGCCCACGGCGACAGTGACGGATGCCTCGCTCGACGGCGGCGGCCGTCGCTCATGTCTTCCACTGTCGGACCTGCACACCTACAGGAGACACATCAGGACTGGACTAGGTTCGATAACAGATGATATACATTGTACTCGAGTAGTTTTGTTTTAAAATGTTTTGTTGTCTCGCAACAGCTCTTATTTCTGTAGCCATTTTTTAAATTTATTTTGGACGAAAATGAACCCCTGACATACAGACAATATTCTGATATACAGGGTGTTGAAATTGTATAAAATTATGACCTTTGAGGGGTACATTAATTTCTCACATGTGTACCCACCCCATAAAAATGATCTTGTACTGTTGTTAACCAGACAAACATATACATATAAATAAATCACTAATTGAATAAATCTAAAACAACTAGGAAACTATTAATAACAAAAAATTACAGTTTTGTTCGAAATACAATTTTAAATACATCAAAAGTCGAGAAAAATAATTGGTGTCGACATCTTTCATTATGTGACAATTAAGGAGGGGTACGACGATTCCAAAAATATTTGAAACTGCGCCAATAACTTTTTGTACCTTTAGTAGTTACACCGTAAAGAAGAGAAACAAAAAATTAAATATACTTTTAATTTATTTAACTGTGATTAAACTTATTTTAAATTAAAAAAAAAACTTTTAAATAACCCGCTTTTTAAATAATAAAATGAAAGATAATAATGTTGAAATTTTGAGCTTTTTAATTACTGGCTCTCAGTATCTCCATCGTTGGTTGTGCAGTAAATTTTGGTTTTACTTAGTTCAGAGTTGTTCAGACATGTGATATTTTTATTCAAAGTACTCTGTCTTTCCAAAACGGTTGGCATTTCGGAAAAGTTCCCATTTTTTTCAAAATAAAATTGGAATAGCTACCCTCTACGTTACAAAAAAATCTCATCAAATAATATTGAAAATTATTCATTTATCTGTGATAGTTATCTAACGATATAAATTTTGTTTGAATTTAAAGTCGCCAATTTTCCTAAATTCGTTATATTCCTGCCCTGCCCATAAGCTTTATTCTCGTTTCTCCGCGACGTCTTCTCTGATTGATGTTATAATCTTTTAATTTGCTAGGGTCACACGTGATTACTTCATCCTGTTGGGCACCACACATTTCATCTTTTCTCTATCATGTGAATGATAAAAAGTTCTGATAAATAATAAACCACAACCTTAGTTTCACACAGGAGGTGTGATATTTTATCACTCAATAGTATATTTCTGTAATTTTTTATAAAACATTAATCGAAATTGTTTTATTTCCAATTTTTTTTCTTTAGAAACATTTTGATTTTCCTGTAGTAGTTTTCTTGAAAAAATATGTCTATTGCTATAGGTAACAGTTCTGCTGTAATTATTTACAACTTTTAAGTCAAGAATCTTTCAATCAAATTGATATAAGTATTAAAAATTTACACAATCGGAGCACTGCTGTCGATAATTTAAATAGAAAATATGACTAATTATAATTGTGTGATAAATTACCTTTATTATCAAGTAATTATTGTATATGTATAGTGTTATTTTTAATCTACAATTTTGTTAAATATGTATGTATCTTCACATGTGTTAAATTGGTTCGAATTATCTTTGAATCTTTAAAGTAAAGTAAAAAAACATAAAATTGAATTAAATAAATACTAATAAAATCAAAAATTTTATAGATTTTGCACGATAGTTTCTAAAATATTGCACCTTTTCCCGCCACATTACTGTTGAAAATTTTAAAAATTTGTAAAAAAGAAAAGTAGTATTAAATTCAATCTGCAAATGAATTTAGAAAACACTGTTAAGTTGATTAAAACTTCTTATATCTTCTTATACCTTACATATCACTAATATTTTTCAATTAACAAGTACCTACTTATAAATTAGAAATTTGACACACTATCGATATACAGGGTGTTGCATCACGAGAGGGACATGGCTTAATGGGAGATAGAGGACATCTAGGGTAACTAGGATCGCCTATAGAAATAACTTCTTGGCCTTTCTTTATTGAGATACAGGGTGATTTATGATTTTTGGTCAAAACTGCTGTATGTCATAACTTTGGTAGGGAATGGAATAATGGGTTCATATTTGGTAGGATTAATGCACACACGATACTTCATGTATTCATGTATGACAGCAAAAAAAATCCAGATCCGGACTGCAAAAATTGTTAATTTTTTGTGCAAGTCTAGAAACAACACTCTGTATATATTTTTTTGAAATTCCGATACGATATTCGGAAAGTACATGAAAAAGTGATCTTAAAGACGTGTTTCTTTTTTTTGTTACACTTTGGTGGTTATTTAAATAAGCTTTTGAATATACGAGACTACGGCTTCTAAAACTAAATTACCAAAAAGGACACATGATAAAAATGGTTTTGCAACTAAAATTAGCGAAGGCTTAATTGAGGGTAGATGTTATAAATAAGCATGCATATTTTAAACCTCATTTTCTTTAAATAATATGTATTCCAGGTCCGGACTGCAAAATTTTTAATTATTTTTTTTTTGTAACTCTAGAAAACATCGCCCTGTATTTTTTTTTTTTTGGTATTCCCATACGATTATCGAAAAGAACTTAAAAAGGTAATCTCAGCGACATGTCTCTTTTTCTTGTTACACTTTTTTATGCTCTTTCCGAATATCGTATCGGAATTTCAAAAAAATACATACAGAGTGTTGTTTTCTAGACTTACACAAAAATTAACAATTTTTGCAGTCCGGACCTAGATTTTTTTTGCTGTCATACATGCACACATGAAGTATCGTGAGTGCATTAACCCTACCAAATATGAACTCATTATTCCATTCCCTACCAAACTTAAACTTTCATCGCTTAAGTAAAACACGTAATGGCACATCATATCTGGGCATCCAGTTTTTTAATGCATTACCAGTTCCAGTACGTCATCTCAACCCTACTTTATTTAAAAGAAAAATAAAACGTTTCGTTTGTTTACACTTTACATTTTTCTTCAATAGTGTAATGAATCTTCCTCAAATAATTTAACGATAATGTTATTTTACCAATACTATTTTTCATCGTTTTTTTTTCGTCTAAGCAATGCCTAGTATGTTGCATTGTTCTTTCAGTAATTGTTATTAAATGAATATGATTTAATATGTACGTCGATCAACGAAAATACTTATTTTATGTTGATTTAAAATTTTCTTTTTTGAAAAAGCTTTTGAATATTGAATAATATATTTTTCAACTATTTACAACACTTGCTACCATGAAAACTAAAGAAAATTGGAATAAGTGACCAGCGAATTTTCAAACATGCTGTATAATAAACACATTCTTATTCTTTATTTTTAGAAATGCTGAGTTGTCTTATCCATTACCTCCATCCCTCACTTCATTAGCGACAGATGTAGGTATTGCCCGATATAGCAATAGTTAATAGGTACCTACATTACATACCTACATCGTTAACGATATGAATTTACGCATTAATAATAATTCAGAGAAATTAAACAGATAAAATGAACAAAAAAACACTGTTCAACATTTAATTAATCTTTTGAATCCCAGTTCAACTAAATGATGATCACGCAAAGACAATTTTTTTTTTGAAATTAGTTTTTCTTTTACTTAATCTGTTATTTCTTTCAGCACGATGCGATGCCACGAACCATATTTTGGATCGACCGTTGTAATTCTGGTTGCCTATCACATAAACCATTATAGGTAGAATAATTTTACAGTATACACACTAACTGAATAATATAATTAGGTATTATATCCTTTAAAACAATATATGCAAATGACGGATTTCAATTTTGTTATGATATAGTCAATTTGTGAAGTTGCAAACGCACTGAAAGCACAATGTATCTACTTACAGAAACCTTCATTTAACGCTGATTTTTTTGGTGCCGAAATGATTAAATTCAGAAAGCGCACGCCGACTTGTCATTTACAATTATAAACTAATAAAATAAAGTAGTGATTTCACCAAACAAATGAGCAGCAGCTGTGGGTCTTTGTAGTATATGCGGCAATGTCTTATCTCTCTGTTCTGGTATGTATTGATAATGATAAAACAGCTCCTTAATATTTCTTTACATTAATGCTAGCAACTATATTTTATATTTGTAATATTTAAGCATTTATTATTATTAGATATTATCTTCAGCAAGTTATTTACAAAATTTAAAAAAGTATAATTGTGGGTACATATTTTATTTTGCTGACTGAAAAATAGTATAATCTATATACTAGCTTTCAAGATTGAACTCTCTTGAGCAAAAAATATGATCATTAATTCTTCTCTGTGAAAACCTTGACGCGATGTTTTGTAGCGAACATTTCATTTTTGAAATGTATTGCAAACATCATTAAAATATTTTTTTGTCATGTATAACTAACTATTATAGGTACTTTTTAAATATAAATATATAGATGCGAGGTATTTATTTTTGCTTTTAGAAAATGCTTAGAAATAAAAAATGTAAGAAATATTTTTTATTCATTGTCTTATTTCACCGTTTCACCCATTCAGAAATTATAAAATTTTTAAATTTCCGCTCATCTGAATTTACTAGTTTACATTTGCTGTTATTATTATTATTATCCTTAATTGATTTTACACAAATTAAAAACTACAAATATTCCGCTCCATTATTTTCGGCCATTTAAAATGGCACAAAATTAACAAAAATCGAGCATTTCGCGTACAGCGCGCCCAGTATGCAGTTATTTATTTGTCCTCCAAATGTGCCATAAGCATTCGCTAAAACATCATGCAATCCATTAGCACTTCGATATATGCAGCTCTATAATAACAAGGGTGGCTCCCTCTACAACGCTACCCCGCATTTATACTAAGCCTACATAAAAAATAACGAGCGGGACAAACAGCACTTCCACGTTTTACAAGTTAGCTAAATGATAATTCCATTACGGGGCCTCCGAGCAGCGATCTCCAAAAGTTTCCTGCATTGTCGAATAGCCAAGTCGAGTAGAAACTAATCAATTCCATGTTCATCCGAACTTTAAAAGGAATCGAATATTACAAGTCTTTTTATTAAACAAACGAAAAATGTTTATTTTATTTACTATAATTTGCTTTTAGTTAAAATTGTATAATTAAAATATATTAAAGTAAGTGATAATGTTACATCTTACTGAAACTTCGTTGTCTTTGAGATAGATACTAGAAAATTAATCGTATTCATATCAAATTCATAGTGTACAAACATTGCTATCAGACTATGCTGCTAGGGTTCGTTTTTGTTCATTTTTATTAGATCAAAACAATACAGTGAAAATTTCATAAAATGTTTATTGGTATTCCGCGAAGCAACAGACGGGGTGAAAATTTAGTTTCTCGACTGAATTTCGAAGATTTCCTCTATGAAGCTCCTTATCGCCCCCAATGATCAAAGTCGCATCAGACGATACCGACAGAGGCTGATCTAGCGACAGAGTGACCGCTGACGATGTGCGGAACGTGTAGAAAGTTTGGAAAATAAATATTTTCCCAAATATGTATGTCGAAATTCGAACTGACGCAGCAAAACATAAAGACAAACCACCACACCAAACTACATTTTAGATACCAGTACCTACGAGTCGAGTAGATTTCTAAGACCGGCAAAAATCGGAGATGAAAAGTTCAAATATAAGACTCTGCAGGTTGCAGGACCTTTGCAAACCATCATAGGAGGTGTTCGAATGTTTACTCTGGTATCTTACAATTTATTAATCAGGGACAGATACCTGGCCACCACTACATGTAGTATGAGCCAAAATATTTCTCATTGCATATAAAGCTGTTAATGGCGACACTAATCTAAAAAAAAAATGTAAACGATAAAATGTCAGAATTTTAGAAAAAAGTCGTAATGCACTATACATTGAATTTATAATATTATGATGATTCTCGCATTTCGACATCATTCAGTTTACTACTATAGACACGTATCCTATAGCACGTCGAATCAACATTTTGGCAGTCACTGAATTAATCTCCATCTCGTCGCGGAACCGAGGAGAAAATTCAACACGCGGATTACGCTGTAACAATTAGTTAAATCAGGTTTAATCTTGCGTACCGCTAAATATGTACCTACGTGTTATGTGTTTCCCATTTTATTTTAACCTCAGCCCGGTCGAAGAATATTAGGTACGCAAAGCGCATTATTAGAACCGCTAACTAATTTTAAAAGTAATTTCCATATCACAACTGCTCTCGCCACAGAAATATTTAGGTAATCGAATTACTAAATACTAACAAAGTAGATATTATATGCAAGATCTTCAATCATATATGTATTACAAAAGTTGTCATATTTCATAGTATTTCCTGATACCTATTTGCACAGAATGCCTACAATATATATACGTTTATACATTATCGTTAATAGTGATTACAAATCAAAATAGAAAACTTTATATGTAAAGTCAAAATCAAAAAGATAACTCTAGGAGTATAAACGACATTCAATTGTCACTTTCTGTTGTTTTTATTGTTTGCCGAATTACGCTCTCTCTGCGTATAATCGTTGGCAGTAGTTGAGGTTCTAAATTGTTAGTTGATCAGAAAGTTATTGTTAGCTATTAAATTTTTCTGTTGATAATTTCATTTATATTATGTGTACGATATTAGATACTGATATTTATTTATGGTGAGAAAAATGTAATTCCTATGAAGCATAACATGTTTAGGTATGTTGCAAGGAATAACAGTATTCGAAACACACTGTTTTGGATATTGGTAGTATAATTCCTCGTCCTCGGTGAGGACCACAACAATAAGTTTCCGTACAGTTAGAACAGATACTATTCACATTACTGAATGTTTTTTAAAAAACATGTATTCTGTTATTAGTTCTCGTATTTTTTAAATGTATCTATCTAGACAAATTATTTTTTTTCCGTTTTATCAAATGAAGAAATTTTTTTAAACTTCATTTAACTTAATACCTTTTAGTTACACTGGATATATTTATGTGCGATGCCGAAATTGGATTTACAATTTTCAGTTTATTATGATTTCTAAATATAGGTATTTTTAGGGTCTATTTAAAAAATATACTTATATGATCTTTTTTTCGCTTATTATTTTAATGGTTTAGGATACCAAGTAGGATGATTCAATTAGTAATTAGGTTTGTTCGCAAAATGCAATTTCCAACCGATTGTCAATTTTTCACTGCGCATGTGCGGCGTCAAACTGATTTCCGACCGATTTCAAATTTTGTGCTCTGCGAACAGATTAAAAATGCTGGAGTGAATCGTGACTGAATGACCATAACCTATAAATATTTATTTATTTCAAATTTATGTTGACGACGTATTTTGAACAGATTCATCGTCTGTTTATTTGTCACTTCGGTTTTATATTATAATTAAACCTATTAAAATTATTAATTATGTTATTATCTTGTACTTGACAGCACAGAACAGCGCTAGTTCAATACTGTGCTTAGTGCGCATGTCCGAAACCGAAAATTTGTTGGGAGTCAGCGGATTATTTTGATCGTTGGAAACCAGTCCACAACTCATAAGTTTTGTTCTGCGAAGATCAAATTTTTAGTCCGGAGTCACGGATTATCGCTGTGCGAACGCTTTTGACCTATCACGCATGTGTCATACAGTTGCTGATAGTTTCTGACTGCTGTACGAACAAAGCTATTATAAGACTTGTTGAGATTTTCTTCGGAAGAAATTTTTTGGAAAATTATTCTATGGCTTTTGTTAAAAATCTAAGTACCTAAACTTGAGTCAGCACCATACAAAGCGATCCAGTATCTCGAATTTCATCAATTTATGACATAGTATCATTTTTTTATACAGATTTTATCATGTTTCTGTTTCGGTCTAGAAATATAGGGATCTATTACTTTAACAGTTTTTATTGTAAGGAGTGAGTAATAGAGTCGGCTTGTGTATAATAAAACATAAATAAAACTTTCATAATTTCAAGTCCATTATTTAACCTACCTAAGTTTTTAATGTGTTTTAATTTTTTGATTTTAACTCTCTGTTGTTAAAGTATCCATAATTGTGTAATATCAGAGCCCTGAAACAATTTATGGTAAAAGTCGAAACATTATCGAAGGAATTAATTGATGTATAGTGTTCCATGTTCCATGTGATTATATTATATGAGATACAATAACTACAATTAAGTACTTAAGTAGAGGTAGATATAATACCTACTTAATAACGAATTTCGGTCGTTCTGTGCATTCAATAAATAAAATATAGCATATCGACCAGTATTCATCTCGGATACAGACGCTTTGGTCACGCTTTGATTTGTTCCTTTTTTATCGATCTGGAAGTTGCCGAGATACGGTCCGCTTCATCCCGGCTTACCACGCCAAAGCCGAGTCTGATTTAGTTTTGTTTAAAGTGGAATATTCATGTTCATACTTTTCGTATCACGGCAAATCACATCAAAGCGAAGGCAGAGACGTTCCTTTTGAATGCACAATCGAGACTCACTTTGAAGTTTATATTCTATACGCCAGAATTTATTTTTTTCTTGTCTGTTCGGGGAGGCGAATTCATAAGAAATAGTCGTATGGCAATCGGATTAGTAGTAGTTACCTATATAAGTTAAGAGAATTTTATGAACAACTTTTTTTCTAATGCGAAAGTGCTAGTTGATATTAAAATGCGAACATAAACTGCATGACCTATTACGATAACATGTCAAAATATAGAGTATAATAGAACGGCGGGTGTGTCAAAAATGTGGAAATATCTGTCTTAACCAACTTTAGGAATATTGTCTAACATAATATAAAGGTTTCTTCTTTGAACCTTGGTAAGACACCTACACAATGTTCAATTTTTCTTACAAACACCATTTTTTAAGAGAATGTAATCAGCATACTGCATGATAATATGTATACAGTGTACCGATGGTCTATCTGAAGTTACGTGAGAGCGATAAAGTGAGCCATAGAAATCCATGTGATAGACAAGGATGGCTATAATGAAGGCGTTTAATAGTCAACGCCCATTTCGCCCTTCCACAAATAAGAAGTGGATCTTAGTTGCTCTGGTCGACTGCGTCATACATTTCAGTTGTCGACAAGACGCTTGGCAGTGCAGTGCAGCAATGTGGAATTTGGTGTGATTCAGATAATTTTAATTTATTATAAGCACCATTCTATTAATCATTCATATTACAATTGTGAAAGGGAGAAATAAGAGGGATATTTTGTGTACCAATAAATATTATTACAACATGGCATTTTAGAAACCTTTTGGAACGGAACAAAACGAAATTTAGATACCATCAACATAATAAAATTGTTTGAGGACATAAATAAGTAATTAAAATATGTTGTTGGAACAATGAACATATAGGTAATAGAAATTTTCTACACATTGTACCTACCTATACAAATTATTATAATTTTTTACCTTTGGCAGAATACTTTATTAGGGACGCCTATGAAAGTCATTAAATTTTATTGCCAGGCGCTTTTTACATATTCAACTGACTTCCGAAACACTATACCTATGTATTTATAAGTGTTGAAATATTCTATTAAGAAACGTGGAGACTTGCTCCATCTACCACTGAAAAGCTGAAATATGGACAAGGAAGGCGTGTACTAAAATCGACCCCTCCTTCGTTCCCCCACTCCGCAAGGNTATATATATACCTATATGTATATACTTCCAGATTAATTTAAAATCTTATCAGATGAACACAATATTTCGTTATACTTTCTAGCGCTCGCTACAAGCGACCATTAGGACACATTTAAACAGCCAAAACTTTTTTGTGCCACCGTGTATTTTACTTTAGGCTGGAAAAATATTTTCCCCCAACTTTTCTGTTTAAAAAATGTATACCTTTTGCTAATATCTTTTATTTTCAACAAAAAGGCATTTAAATTTGTAAATGCAAAAAAGTTATTTTCAACACTGATAAACGAATTTAGGAACAATCGTTTATTAGCAAGAAATGCCTTTAAAGAAAACAGTGCAATTACAATTTTAAATTTCGTTTATTTAACAATTTTACTGTAAACAGAATTGACAATCTAATGATGAGAATCCTAAAGAAACACGACAACAATGACATTACCTGATAGCCACAGCAATCAACATCTTGTTTTCATCGTCTACTGATCTCAAAGTTTTAAATCCGTGACACTGCTACGCAAACCGAAAAGCACAGACCTCCTAATAATGCCATTTTTCTCAAGAATAGCTTTCTGTGGGCGATTTTGTGAAGAGACAATTTTTTTTTAAATAAAACATTTTCATTGTTGTTGCCCGTTTTAAGAAAATACGACCACTGTAAAAGTTTTGACCGCTAAAATGTAGAGGTAACCGGAGAAAACTATCACCCAATATATCGATTTAACTAACGCTTTAGGAAATAATCCGCCATAATAGTCCAAATAAATTTGCCAAATTTTAATTAAACTGACTTCCGAAAGACTATACCTAGATATTTATAAGTGTTGAAATATTCTATTAAGAAACGTGGAGACTTGCTCCATCTACCACTGAAAAGCTGAAATATGGGCAAGGAAGGCGTGTGCTAAAATCGACCCCTCCTTCGTTCCCCCACTCCGCAAGGGGTAAGGGGAGGAGATTCATTACAAATTAGCAGAGTGGGGGTAGTGTAATGGCTGCCGAACTCTGTCAGATATTGAGATAGATAATAAGAGATATCTTATTATCCTCCAGCTTCTGGTTTGGTAATGCATCTAATTTGATCCCACGGGAAGCTGGGGCAAATAATCCGTGAAACGTTGGAGCAATCATTTCTGAGGATCATCTAGACTTTATTCGATTACTTGGCGGGGTATTAGAGGAGCAGAAAAGGAAATATCTGCAATTCCACTACTGCATAGCTGTTAGGAGGTAGTCAAATCTATATTGTGTAATTAAGGTTAAGGAATAGTTCGTTGATTTTCTCCAATTGGACGTAGTCCCTTTGAGGATGTCGAATCGTCGAATTTGACATAAATGATCAGGAAATGATTTGTGAGTTAAAAGTGGACACTATTTGTTACTCACCAGTCATTTTGATTTTAAAAATAAATTGAACTAACCAATTTGTTTCCGCAGGAAGGGTTGAATTGAAGTACAATTAAGTACCTATACAATTTTTGATTCTTGATCGTATCCTTAGATTCGAGAATTTTCTTTCGAAACAAAACTGCTATTAGACAAAGCGGTTGGGAACTTCCTGAAAAATTTATCTGAACCAATAATGTTAGTAGAGTAGGTATGAAAATAAGAAAATATGACAATCTCAGTTTCATTTACATTTTTTACAATACTGCTGTTTAAGTACTATACATAAATAGATGGAAAATCTTGTCTTTCAAAAGCGGATTTCATTTGTTATCATCCTTATAATTATCAATTTTAATTAAATTAGTTCATTTTGATAAGCAACTATAATGTTAATTGTCCTTTTGACTCATCCGAGATATATCTGTAATGTTAATTATTTATTACAGATAAAAAATGGCACAATGTAATTTGTTCCAGGATCGGCTCAAGGAATGAAGGGATGCAAATTTTTTATACCTCAGCTCAGATGCATAGAAAAATTCTATACTATTCAACCAAAGGAATACAAGCTATTTGCGCAAAGTTAAAAAAATACTTATTTATTTCACGAAAATATATTAAAAACAAAACTGATGATGTAAGATACTGTAGGTATATTGATTTATAAAAATTAAAGTTGTCAAGGAGTTGATTGACAAAAAATAAAACGCGACGGTTGTTTATTTTTTCCTTTCAGTGCGGTAGAGATTCACAACAAAATATTTAAAAAAATGCTAAAAAAAACTTAGGGACAATATCTTGATGGATCTATAGGTTTTATTTTAAAAACTTCTATAAAAAATGAAAGTGGTTTATTTATTTCTTTTCAATATGGCTTCTGTAAAAAATGAGGGTGGTTTATTTTTTCTTTTCAGCCTGGCAGAGATACACGGCAAATTATTTAAGAAATGTCACATATAAATAATTAAAAACTCTATCTTTATAAGTTTATCTAATAGCACGGGAGATATGGCTAAGGTAATGCTATGCTAGAAAAAAAGTACTTATAAAAATAACGGAGGTTGTCTGTTTCACTTTTCATCCCGCTTATTTGAAATTACCGTGTTAAATTTGAGGTACCTATGTACAAAATGAATTTTCTCTCCTACATCGAAATAATCAACTGTCTCAAAGCATGTACCTAAATATCAAAATTTATATCGCATATACTGTTTCATTTTTGAAGGATCCGCCCTTATGTCTTTCTTGTTTGAAGGGTTTTCAGATTTTGGTTCTAAAATTGAGGAATCCATATAGTATCTAGATGTACTTAGAAATGGTTCAAAAACTGTAGTCTATTATTTTTCTCTAGTCAAAATACTTATAAGTAAATGAAAACCTTGCTGCTAACGTGTAGACAAAACGCAGCAGAATAATGAATACCCATAGGTATCTGAAGCCGGTCCTGGTTACACTCATAAAAAGGCGAGCGAATTATGTTTTACTGGCCATTTCGAACAAGTAAATAAACCCCATCCACCCAGTTAACCCAAGCACAACTCTGGAAGACATAAGTAAATTAATTAGATGATTAAGAGCAGTCCGATAGCAACGGATGTCAAACGTATTTAACCTTACAACTGCAATGCACTTCTATGTGGCGGATGTTAGCCCAGAGGAAGGTCGTGTCATGATTTCCGCTTATCGAGACGACAAACACAACCTCTGACCCCCTTAATGCGTTCTCGTTACTCTGCAGACAGTATTATGATGTGGTACTTTGATCGACCGGCCGTAAAAATCGCATTATCGGGAATATCGTGCGGATTACCAGGAAAGGGAATTTCCAAGGCTGATATCCTATCGACTCTATAATGTGTATCAATTGTTTGTTTACTTGAAGTAGCTTTTATTGAGACTAATTATTGTAATTGGATATATATCTGATAAGAACAAGAATCTTAAAATGCAGTAGGTATTACAAAATATGGAAGTAGTGTACCTAATTTCTAAAGAAAATTTCTGTCAATTCTCCGTTTAAATTAGTGGAAAAAGGTTTTCTTGTTAATTAAAAAAAAAAACTATAAGTGTTACAAAAAAGTACGTTATGTCGTTAACCACAGCTTCTTTGGGCAAAAATATAATTTTCTTATACCGTTTTCATGTAGACGTCTATTTTTTAAGGTAGCTACCTACCATAATTTATTGATAATTTTAAAAAAGATCTTTATTAGTAATAATGAAGTATGTGATTCTTGTAAGTATTCTTTTTACTCTTGTAAAATATTGATTTAAGGCTTAGTTTGTTTAAATTACAACTTAGTCGAATATGTGTTCATTTGCTGTTTTTTAATTTCTCAATTTCTCTTAACTGACGACTAAGCCTTGAAAAATATACGAATGCGTTTGCGCTTTACTTCTAACAGCCAATTTTCTTTGCAATTATGATTTTTGAAAAAGTCTAGCACAAAATATGTGTCTTTAGCACAAATAGCATAAATATACATGCTATTATGCGACATGTACAAAAGAAAAACCAAAACCAACGAGATTCTAATATATTCCTTTGAAATATTACGTTATTTAACAATTTTAACATGTCAGGTAGGTATGTACTTTTTGTACTTTTGTATTAATAATATTTATAGACATACCAATTTTAATTTCTATTTTAAATCATTAATTAATTATTACTATAGCCGTTTACCGTCTACTACCTAGATATTACCTATATATTTCAGTGGCATGTAGCTCACAGAGTTAGTTTTGAAGTTAGATATTATATATCATTTGCATAGATACCTACGTAGAATTGACATCATCGCGAGCTTTTGCGCTAATATTTAATAAAATCTAAAAATCTCCTTCCATTATCAAGTTATAAGATCGAGGAATTTTAAGTGGTCGCCTAGTAGAAGCTCTTCACTTTCTTGAGATTAAATGTAACAATTTTGGTATACTTGGTACCTGAGTCATATTTTGTGGGAATAATAAAAATTTCAGCAAAGATCTTTTAATGATGCAAAAATGTCTTTCATGTATGTAATTCCCGCCATCAAAGATTTTTCTCCGAAAACAAATATTCCACGGCGTATCCCACTAAATGGCGTCTGATGCCTCTTTCGAGACCGTCGAGTCATGGTGTTGTCATGGGCAGACAAAGCAGCCACATTTCTGAGGAAATGTGATATTATCTGTTTTCTTCTGTTTTGTCCATGGTTTGCTACCGTTGGACAGCTCAATGATAGACTCCCCGATACGCTTATGGCTTTCTTTAAGAACTAAATTATATATTTATGATCCAGTCTGAAATTAATGACAGGTCAGTGTCTGCCACAACAACGATAATATTTTTAATTCCATAGTAGGATGTGTGCTGGCTTTATCTGATTCGGTTGGGGAATTGAAAATTAAGAGGTATCTTGGACGATCACGTCAAAATGTTTTCATTTTAATGATCTGTCTGTGGAGGGCATAATAATAATCCTCACGTTTCGATATACCTTGATTTGTTTTTGCTTTTTTTAGTTTAAGTATAATTATGTTTATAATGTATAAAGGACACAAACGTTTTAGGATTCTTTAAAATCTATTACAATAAAGAAAAATTAAGTACCTATACAAGATCAATCAAAGAATCATGACGAAACAAAGTTGCATTTTCTTTAATGGACTATACTGTACCGTATACCTATATTATTCATATTTCAATTCTTCTGGAAATTCTAAACAAAAACATATATTTTTGACACCAGAAACGAAAAGAGCAGAAAATTTTACATCCGACACCCTTGACACATGATCTGAAGGTCATTTTAGTTTTTGTTGCAAATTTGTACTTTTGTACAAATGAGAAGTGCGGGCAATGTCACGTCCATCTATGACATTGAGCAACCTAATGAGGAAGTAAGGAAGAGTTGCACATTCAAACTGAATGCAAGAGCTTCAGATTCAGTTTCTTCGGTAAACCTATTTTTTTATAAATACGAAAGAATTAAGGAAGTATAAACTAGTACAGTTTTGGATTTTGTACATAGATCAGTACAGACATGTGTAGCAAAATGGTCCAGACTTAACAGCTGTATTTAGGGACAAAACCTAAAGAACCGACTCACAGGTTGAGTGAAAGCTGAGTGAATTCATTGAGAGTACGTTTTCAGTCAATATTGGGAATTTTAATAATTTTACACGTTTTTGATAATATTTGAACTAAAACTGATAGTTTCACTCATAAAATTTTAGTTGTACCTACATATACTCATACTAGTAGAGGAAAATTCCACTCAATCGGGTAGACAGAAATTGATACATTATTGAGTGAAAATAAGTCCAATTTCTCTTACACTGCATATAGAAACACATCTTAGGAACAACAGATATTACAGGAATACCCCGTATAATACAATTCTCTACACACCGAGGTACATACAGATCTGTTGCAGTTTGCAGTCTAATTCTTGGGTCGTTTTTTTGACGCCTCGACTATAACAGTTCCTATTACTGCGATACTACAATTTACTATATGTACAGTTTTACCTAAATCTTGACTTCAAATTGTATTTTATGCTGACTTGGACTTGATTGATTGATAGATAATTACTACAATACATCAAAGTTGTTTTAATTGTGCTAAATTTATATTTATAAAACTGAGATGATACACTATCTATACGTTACGTATAATTATGCATTAAACTAGTGCTGGCAATAATAATAATGTAATTAGGTATAGTATTAATACAGATATAGCCAATTTCACATATAGGTAATTGAATTTAAATAAATTATTTATTTTCATATAAAATGCAAATTTTCCAATGTTTGAATTATTCTGATATAAATCAATTACTTATAGTTAATATTGATTCAAAGAAATAGCTTCCAAATATAGGGCTGTCGTTAGAAATACAATAGTAATTTTCTCTGTATAGCAGGTACCCCTCTATAATCACATATCTTATTGAAATCACACCTTGACGCTAAAATTGCATTACAATTTTTATATAAGTAGACCTGTACAATTAGCACTATTTAAAAAAATGTCCGTCAACTTTTCCTTCGACTTAAAAGTAATAATTATCATAATCCAGTTTCGATTGAGCTTCCATCGTGTCCCCCATCACCGTGAATAACTCAGGTCACGTTTCAACGAATGGACACGGTTTGAATTATTATTGTCGGATGTGACGTGGAAAGCTGCTGAAATATAGGATTGGCGGCAATTGGCTTAAATATCGCCGACGCGTCCTCCATGTCTAAATATTATTTAAATGGCCCATCTAGCCGGCGCTGGAACTGCCAAGTCATCTGTCATAACGAGAGAGGAGCTGTTTCGATTATGAGGAGACGTGTTTTTGTTCTTTAATTAGGTAAGTTTTGAGATTCAGGCTGCGCTACGCTGTTGGTGTGAATTCGTCGTTGAAAAATTCTTGGCGTCAGCTGAGGACCACAGGCTTTTTGTTTAATTAGTAAATGTGTTGAATTTCCACTTCACCGGTCATATGTTAACATATAACAAAATTATAGTTAGGGCTCTAGCTAGCGCTGTGCTTAGCCCTAAGTTTTGGCTTTTAACAAATAGTGCTTGGATTGTTTATCAACTTAACCTCCAATTGTGTGTTAAGAGACTCTTTTTCTCCGTCCCTCTACGTCACGAACAGAACTATTTTAGCAGAAGTAATAAGAAACTGCCAACGCTTGATGTTTAATGAGTGTAAAAGTTCATTTCTTGGAATAGAGGATTACCTTTATAGCTAGGAGTAGTAGGGCAGATGGGATGTTAATATGTTGGTTACTGAAATGAGAAATTAAAGAAACCCTTTGTGCAGGTCGTTCGAGGACGAAAGAGTACGTTACAAACGTAAGGAAAAGTTTAGAGTTTGAATTTGTCCATTCAATTCAAGACTACATATTTTTAAATAATCAAACTTTATATAAGAGGAGCCGGGGGGCTTAACCAGTATCAGCTTCGTGTTCAACACATCAAAATACTTACACTATAATATGAGGCTAAATAGTCCAAATTATTATTTTTTATTCATGCAAATTTCGAAAGTGGTTATTCTAGACTAACAATAACGGTAAGATTAGTCCAAATAATATTCTTTAGAATATTGCTGATGACCTTTCCACGACTCACGACAGCGATTTAGGTACTCTTATCCTATAGTTGCCGAAATAAAAATAATCGGATCAGGTAGCCTAGAGCCATTCTTTTTATTTTATCTGTCCGTCCGGATCATTGTTTCAAATTCTTTCCAATTTTCTTCTAAACTAAAATTTCGTTATACAGGGTGTGCCATTTAACACTCCCGCTGCCAATATCTCCGAAATGAAGAAATTTACTTTAGTTCCGGAAATTGGGGTTGTTAGGTCTCTCGAATAGCTTCAAATTGTACTTGGAACTGTTAGTTCAAATCTTTCTGTATAGATGGCGTGGCGTTAGTAACGATTCGTTTCCCCATCTGAAAGATCGTTAAATATTGAGTAATTTTTGTAATATAAAACTTTTCCCTGTATTTACTTGTTTTCGAGATATGTCGACTAAATATTCAATATATGTATTATGATGTAACAGGAAAATCTATTATTTTATGTAAATCACACTGACATAGACATAGGTAATATTCTTTTAAAATATTGTTATAATGGTTTTATTTACCTCACATATTAACTAACAAACAAACCATAAATTATAAAAAAAGCCAATGATCAACTACAGATAAAAAAAAATGTACTATGGTACCTAAATCTTATAATAGACTAGGGGTATCTATTTTGGTTATGGTGAATCGTATATCCCCGGAGATTTTTGGCTTTCAAATATCACTAGAAATGAAAAATTTTTTATGCGCAAAAAAAACGTGGGCTTAACTTTTTGCGGCACAATATGTTAAAAAAATTCGGAAAATGTCATATTTTTCTTCCTATTTAATTATGTATCTTTTCAAGAATTGATTTAAGGCGAAAATGGAAAATGGAAGAGGAAAAAAATTGTTTCTATAAAACTTAAAAGTGGGCTTTTTAATTGTCATTTTTGATGTTAAAAATGTCATTTTTTGACACGCGTGTTAAAAGTAACTTACTTTTAACACGCGTGTCAAAATATGACATTTTTAACATCAAAAATGACTGTTAAAAAGCCCACTTTTAACAGTTTTGTTGATTAACATGATTAAAAAATGCAGTCATAGGTGGATCATGTCATTTGTTTAAAATAAAGCATGTATGACAGATGACATAGATTAGTTTTCCAATGCTTACAGTTTTATCAGCTTGCGTCTTTCAACTTAACTATATCTACTTACTAGTTATAAGAATTACCATTGTACATTTTCTTTTTCAGTAGTTGATCATTTGTTTTTTATAACTTGCTATTGCTTGTTAGTTAGTATGTGGTGTGAATAAAGTCATTATAACAATATTTTAAAAGAATATTTTATCTCGGTGTTATTTAGATGAAATAATAGATTTTCCTATTTACATCATACCTACAATCCTACATTGCATATTGAAGTCGACATGTCTCGAAAACAAGCAAATATCGGAAAAAACTTTATATTACAAAAATTACTCAAAATTTAACGATCTTTCGGATGGACTGCATTTCCACGTTTCAGGGATCAACAAATTTTTTTAGTATCGCCACGCCATCAGTGTATATACCTACCTAGAAAGATTTAAACTAACAGTTCTAACTACAATTTAAAGCTATTCGAAGGACCTAACAACCCCAGTTTCCGGAACTAAAGTAAATTTCTTCATTTTGGAGATATTGGCAGCAGGAGTGTTAAATGGTACACCCTGTATACTAGAAGGCCAGGATGTGTCAAATTTAAAAGAAACGTTCATTGGTTTCGGAAACATAAATAAAAAAATGTTTTTTTATTTTCAACTCCGACTTTGGACTAAAGTACGTTTGGCTCATACGTTAGACTTTAGTCCCAAGTACCTATGTCGCTCACAATTTGCACTCCTGCTTCGTTTACATTCACCCTCTGTATAATGATAATTAATTAACTGGCAACTGTCTTCCCAACAATCGTTCCATCACCCAGCAGTGTCCAATTTCGAAAAATCTCAACCGAATTGCACCCAACAATGCGGGTGCACCTTTGCCGGGTCGGGTGCACACACCCTATAATGAATGCGACATTACACAATCTCCATTATACTTGAAAATAATAACATTATTTTAACGGGTCGATATTCCGGTTCTCCCTTTCAAACGGCGGCGGCGACAATGGCGTCTCGCAGTTCGATTCCAATTCCGAAATAATTGGAGTATAAATTGAAAGTATAACATGTGGACTTAACGAGGGGTAGCGCGACGTCGAAGGGCCGCTGTGCAACGCGACCCTCCTCACTTGGAGCCAATCAGTCGAGCAGACACGCCCTTGACTCTACAAGGGTTCTTTTGGGACCACATGCTGAATTCCTGATACCCTACGGGACGAAGAGACTAGAGAAAGGCTCGCTACGGTTTTCCTATTTCAAAATTTAAGAAAATTTAGTCCAAGTTTCATAAAAGTACAACATGAAAATTTGTTTTTTTTTACAAGAATTTGAATTTTCGATTTCAAACTCTGTTCAATCTTTTGTAATTATTTATTTGTGGGTTATGGGCTGTAGAATATAATTGTTTCTTTTATTTTACTTAATTTAATTTAGATTTTAGTAATCAACTTAATTTAGTTCTAATAGTAATTTCACATAGATATATTCACCGCGGCAAGTACGCACGCCACTGACCGGCGGAAGAAATGTAGTTTTCCCAAAAAACTAGTGAGAAGATACTCTTGACCACGCGTGGGTCTCCCTAGAAGTTCTTTTTTTCCTACCTGCATCCATGGTCAGGGTAAGTCAAACCCCGTTTTCTTATAATCACAAGTTTTTTTTGTACTTCATATGCACCAGCAATTTTGACTAGATCTTTTATAATAGTTATAGCATAGCAAGGTTTACAGTCCATTTGCTTACAAACTCCTTATAGGGTTAAATGAAGAGGAACCACGTTTTAAAAAGCACAACATATTTTTTTTACGATAAAACTTACCTAATTTCTCATTTGCGGTACAAACTAAAGATAATTAATATTTTTCTTTAAATTTAAATTCCAATATGTACAGTGTTATTCGCATAATACCCCATACCCTCATGTTTTATGTTCGATTTAATTCAAAGTGAATTAATAAGTAGGTACCTACAGTGGTATTGATTATTTCCACATGCATTCTTTTAAAAATTGACCCCTTCAAAGAGATGGAATTTATCAATGAAATGAGTCATTTTGTTTTTTTTAACAGTACAACAAAGTATATCCCATTGAAATTAAGTTCGTTGATAAGTTTCATGAAAATTTTGTTTATTTAGTGTTTTAATTAAGAAAATCATATACAGGGTGATTCAGTCATAATGTCATTAATTTTAAGAGCAGATAGAGAAAAATGAGTATAATACGATGGCGTGATTAAAAAAAAATTTAAATGTATATTTAAGCTGCAAAATTATATTTTCAAATCATTATTTAACCCCCTTTTCAGGCTGTTACTGACCGGCTGACGTCATAATATTATGCACGGCTACGATATGAACCTATGAACAACGCGCCCTAGATGCAACGTTGCCATATTTATATATTTTCGCTCATATAAANGTAATAACTTTTTTTAACATCCACAGTAATTTACCAGAATGCCAGTAACATTCCAAATAATGCCATATTAAATAGTAAAGAAACTTTATACTTTATTTTGGAAAATTTGCAGTGTAATTTTCATATTAACTGATCACACAAAAGTTGTGGAAAAAAGCCAAATGAAAATATTTTCTCAGTTTTTACAGATTAACGATGTTGCACCAACCTCGTATCGAAAAATTGTGATATATTTTTTTTGCTTGTATAATGCAATTTATAGCTACTTCAATTAGTTGATGTTTATATCTTTACATTATTTTTTTTACAAATTAGTATATTTTTCTCAAAAAAATATTGATCCATCTTTCCACAGTACCACCGACTCAAATATCCAAAGGGATGACAATTGTTTACTGCAATTGAGGTTGCAAATATTTACTTACTTCAATTGGTTATATTACCTACACACAAATTTTATCTTTAAGTTTACTTATATGTACTTAATACATCTACGTTTTATTGCGAATATAATTTATTTTCCATATTAATTGCTAGCAGTCGGTTTCTTCCATTTATAAGTACATTAATGTTAAGAACAATTTTTCAAAGATATGAAATGACACACAGTTCCTAACTTGTTACTAAAAAATACTTACCCATAATCTACAGGTTTTATTTTTCAAGCATAGGTAGGTACCTAGATGAAATTTTCATCACCCGAGTTCATTATTTGCCTCTGTGAGTGAAAAGAAAAGGAAAAAAAAACAGTATCAGTCTTACCGATTTTTCAGAGACACAAAATGTATAGCCATTCGGTTTTCAGGTACCAGACATTCGATACCAAAAATATTGTTTAAATCTAGGGAACCACATGCCATTATCCAATTTAAATAATTCCCAGCTGTATTCAAGACGCATTACGGGAACTGTTGAAACGGGAAGGTTGTAATTCGATTCCCAGACAAGTATAACATCGTAAGTGTATCACAAAACCTCGCCCTGCATAAAGGAAAATCTTTCCCAAATTTACACCTCTCACAAAGCGACAGGCCGTATCGTGCCATAATACATGGAATAATACCGACAGAACCGGCCTTACTATTATATGGACAAACTGTTACAGCATTAATGTGCTACAGGACTGGTAAAATATCATATTTTTTTCTCTCATGTCGTAATTGTTTTTATCTTAAAAATTCTTTGCTAAATTCGACATATCATTTTTCACAGTTACGTAGTATCGCTTTTTCAGATTCTTACTAATTGCAATTTATTTTTTGTTCCTTAGATAGTTTATTTGTTTCAATAAATTGTTTTGTTAAATATACCTTAGGTTTTCCGGTTATTCCGTGGCCTATGCAGCAGAATATAAGCATAGGTACGCTTAATTTCTGCATAACGCATAAATATCGCTGTTTTACTTTCGCAATACTTTTTTTGTTGGTGGAGATTTATTTGGTCTAACCTAATTATTAACCTATATTACATATGGCACAAAAATATAGGTAAATTAGTATAATCCTAAAAAGTATTTAGGGTAAGATTAAAGAGAATTTTTAAAAAAGAAGTCACCTAAAATTAAGCATATTCTCTAAAATCGACCATTTGGAATATATGTTAACTTGTATTTGGTGTATTACTCTTAAATATACAATTTAAGGATAAAAAAAAATGTAGATAAGAACACAGATATAATTTTAGCTTACCGCAATTGTTACAACATGCATTTTAGCAGTATGCAACAAGTATAGCTTTTTATAGTAAACAAAGAATAAACAAAAAATAAAATGTAATTTTAGCCTGTATCTTCTCGAAAGCTGATTCAACTATTTTTTACAGCCGGTCCTGAACTATATTGCGTGCGGCAATGGGCCACCATAGAGGCCGGAGTTGTACGCCTAATGCAGGGGGACAGCTCGTCTCTGTCTCTATTCTCTGGGCTCAATTTGGTGGATGTCAGCGTAAAACGTGACTCGACTATGAATGCATCTCGAGAGGAAATTGTTTTATGGCAGTTGGCAGCCATGCTAGCGACTACTTCGCGCAGAACGAGGGGTGTTTAAGTTGGAACAGGAACTGTATGAATGGCTACATAATACTCTAAGAATATGTTAAAAAATAATGTGCGGCATTTATCAGAAATGTTACACCTCTTACTAAAACAATTAAAAAAAAAGAAATAATTTTCCTACTTTCTAATACATTTTTTCAACATTGTTAGCAATATAACGATAAAGATGTCAAAGTTTGGTATGACATGTGAAAAAGCTATGGGAAACAAATAGGTAAATAGAAGTATATTTTTTATTATATTGGATTTAATTAAATAATCTGCGAAAGCCACTATAATTTTTCATAAAATAATATACTTAACATCGTTTCTTTCTCCCATATACGAGCCCAGGCTCATAATAGTTCGGCCAGCCAACGTTTTTAATTAAATACTTGAATAAATTACACATTCTACCAAAATGATGAAAGATTTCCTTAAAACTACCTCACTTGTAATAAAGTATAGACTATCAATTTACTAAATTTAATCACTTTTGACAAAATTCAAATTGAGGAAAACATAGTTAACAAAAATGCAATCCAACCAATGGGTCATTATAGTTCGGCCTCTTATCATATCTGCCATGAAACTGATATAAGTTCTCCAAAACAAAACACATACTGAATAATTCAACAAAAGGTCTGTCATTATTAGTTTTACCCACGTTTTGCTTCAGATTTAACGTAAAATGCCTCGTGGTAAACCTCTAAGTAAAGATTTACGAGTTTCTATTATAAAAGCCCATGAAAAAGGTATTTCGGCCCGCCGAATATCAGTTTCTCATTCAATTCCGCGTTCTACAGTGCAGGATATTATTAATTTATACAGAAGAACCGACGGAGTCGACCAAAAAGTCAAAACCGGCCGACCATCTATAATTACAGAAGCAAATAAAAGAGCTTTACGCAGAATAGTAAAAAGAAATCGGCGGTCCAATACTAAAGAAATAACTGCACTATGGAGGGACAGTATAGCAAAGCCTATTTCAATGTCCACAACGAAAAGAACTATTCGAAAAATAGGATTCAAGTTTTACAAGGTAACTTTTTATCTTTTTTTTCTTGTTTAAATTCTTGGCAATTTTTTATTTTTTTCCAATAGGCAAAAGAAAAACCTCAATTAACAAAACTGCAGAGGAGAAATAGGTTAAAATGGGCACGAGAACATAAAAATTGGACGAATCAACAATGGCACAGCGTAATTTGGAGCGATGAGTCAAAATTTGACGTTTGTGTAGGTGACACACGAAAACGGGTTTTGCGTACACCTTCAGAGGCCTATCATAGCGATTGTTTAGTCAAAAAAGTAAAGTTTCCAGCATCTGTTATGGTCTGG
>NW_019416758.1:63583-107214 GCF_000390285.2 Anoplophora glabripennis | reverse complement strand
GACGTACCGAGTTGTTTATTTGTCTCCGTCCCATTGTTTTTTTATGGAATATACAAGTCTCTCTTCTAATTGCAGTCAATATTTAAATACTGCATACAATTTATCCTCTCTTTATAATTTATCTAGTGAGTGTTGGTTTTTTATGACATTATTTCTGTAACGAAATTGAAATGGTTATGAAATGAAATTTAAATTATTTGAACTTTTGGGGTTTTGTAACTTCAATATTAAATCTTATTTAAAGTGAAACAGCTAATTTCTTTGCAGCCATAATAGTCACATTTGGTCAGATGAAACACACTACTACCCGCACACTACTCGTCGGTGGTATAGCTTTCAGAGGAGATTCGGTGTCAATGTCAATGGCGATCGTTTAATTGGGCCGCATTTTCTACCTGAACATCTGAATGGGCCGCGTTACTAATTTTTAGTAGAATTGTTTGAAAACCTTCCCCTTCGGGCTTACAGCAAATGTTGTTAAAATATTAAAATTATGATGCTAATAAAAACTGATTTTTGGCAAGGCATGCTCAGACCTCGAGGTTCTTGCTGGGCAACAATAACAATTTAATATGTTGATTGCATAAATAAAAAATAATTTATAGCATTTTAAATTATTATTGGCTGACGTGAGCAAAACCGTTTATTTATTGTCTTTATATGAGCGAAAATATATAAATATGGCAACGTTGCATCTAGGGCGCGTTGTTCATAGGTTCATATCGTAGCCGTGCATAATATTGTGACGTCAGCCGGTCAGTAACAGCCTGAAAAGGGGGTTAAATAATGATTTGAAAAATTTTTTTTCAGCTTAAATATGCATTTAAATTTTTTTTTAATCACGCCATCGTATTATACTCATTTTTCTCTATCTGCTCTTAAAATTAATGACATTATGACTGAATCACCCTGTATAGGTAACGACTGTTTTGTAAGACGAGCTGTTTCATGAAAACAGAACACCCGATGTTACACTTTACATAGAATTCCATTTGAGGAAATAACGCTATCAATTAATTATATTATTGACACATCAGTTGCCAACAGAGTTCACATGTAATGTTACTCAATTATTAATTATTAAACTATACCTAATGGGTGAACCCTAAATGTGTACCTACATACATTTTAACTGCGGGTATAATTCGCATTGAAAATGAGTCAAAATTTTTTTTTTTTAAATGCGTCTATATGAACATTTTGGGGACCGCGGTACGCAAGAAAGCTTATGCTGGCGCACGAAAACTTTGCGAGTTTGCCAAATCATGCATATGGCGAATGATATATAGAATAAGACCTATTTTGTAGTTTCATACTGAAGTAAGTAGTCTAAATAGGCTGCCATAACGAAACACAGCACCTGTTTTTTTTGAGTAGGTAAGTAGGTATACCTATTTATATGTTTAATTAATACTTTTAGTCAATTACGCGTTAAAAGTGTATTTTCTGTGCAGGATGCATTCCAAATGAACCCAAAAGAAAATTAATCGGCCGAAACGTATCTGAACATAAGAACTTTATTTTTTTTTGCAATACCAATTATTTCCATTTAGAATTTATTTCCTTCCTCTGATCGTAGTATTAATCTTAAGATAGCTGTGACTTGTTATCTTGTTAATTAGAATCACTTTATTGAAATATCAACGAAGTAGTGTGGCAATGGTGCGAAGGACAACCTTCGTCGACAATTTCGAACGGTATTCCGTCACGTACCGCCCAAACCCGCATTCGTTTCCAACAGTCACTGCGACCAGGAGAGCCGTACCAATTTGTGAGGTTGCCACTGTTATTTTAGCCCCAGCACTTGTCGAAGTTCCATTTCGGGAGCCCTTCACTCTCTTGACTACATGAAGAGGCCCTCGAAACGTGCCGATCGTTTGTTTGATGAATCTGCAGGGCTGACTTTTCATCTCGCTAACAACTCTCTACCTACTCGGTGGAGTATCTTCAGGCTGACTTTATTACACCTAAATCTAGCAGATTGATTTTAAATTCGGTTATGTTCACGACCGTTGGGCGTCCTCTCCAATTTCCAAATGAACTGTCAAGTAATGTGAATCACGCAATTGTTACCGTTAGAATATATCTGGATAACTAGAGGCATTTAATGTATGAGAATTACTTAAATGTCAATTATTGCATACATTATTCTACGACCAGTCATAATAGTGAAAAATAAGCACTCTATTTTCATAATTTATTTTTATAATGCAACTAATTGTAGAGTTATTATAACTAAAGAAATCAAATTTTATTACAAACAAAATGTAGATAAGGCAGAAAATCAAGACTAAATATTGCTGTGATGTTGCATTTATGTTGGTTATATACTTAGACCTTGATGAAAAATCTGTTATCTTAATGAATTTCACTAAAGTACAGCAGTGTAATAAATCAATGGGAGTAGAAAAAACGACATAAGTATTCTTTTTTTATCAGTTCAATGCAATGGTGCACTTTAATTAATAATCTTTGTTGAACAGTCTTAGATAAAGGTGATAAGCCACGTTACAAGTAATACAGGGTATATAAACTGAGGTGTTATACTTTACTCTGTCGCTAATCCTTAAAAAATGCGTAAAGACTGCCGTACACTATAGTCTTATAGCTCCGTAGTGCTTTTAAATATAACATTTGAAACATCGTTTTATCGAAAGTATTAACTTTTTTGGTATATTTATAGATTTTGACGTGCTCTTTCCGAATTTTTACTTTGCCACCTCTTTTTTTTTCGGAAGTAGCCGCCATATTGAAAAAATGGTGCTCCAAAACAGTTTTTCGACGATATTTCGTTTTCGACTCACTTTACGGTGAAAATAGTTATGTAATAAATTAAACTAGAGAATATTTGCTATAATTTATATATTAATCTTTTTTCTGTGAAATGAATAGTTTCGGCGTACGAGCGCCGCAAAGTCTATTCCAACAGGCGTATTGGCCAACAAATTTATTTCCACATCACCATGAGGTAGAGTTCCTGACGCGTTTTTTTAGTGGTATCCCCAGTAGGCCTAATCCACATGTGATGTACTGTTGACTAAATTTAGTGAATTCTCCTTCGCTTTGCTATCCTTGATGGACCAGGTTTTGCGAATTCTTCGTCTTCAGAACTGAGCAAAACCTCATGGATAGAAATTTTTTCCAAGTTATCCGCGATAGGGTTCTCTTCTTCGACTTCACCACCTTCTTCCTCGACTTTGTCGAAGGTTTGCTGAAGAACTGTCTCCGTATCTTCCTCTTCATCACTATTTTGCAGATCAACTTCCTATCCGTGAGGTTTTGCTCAGTTCTGAAGACGAAGAACTCGCAAAACCTGGTCCATCAAGGATAGCGAAGCGAAGGAGAATGCACTAAATTTAGTCAACAGTGCATCACATGTGGATTAGGCCTACTGAGGATACCACTAAAAAAAAAACGCGCCAGGAACTCTACCTCATGGTGATGTGGAAATAAATTTGTTGGCCAATACGCCTGTTGGAATAGACTTTGCGGCGCTCGTACGCCGAAACTATTCATTTCAAAGAAAAAAGGTTAATACATAAATTATAGGAAATATTCTCTAGTTTAATTTATTACATAACTATTTTCACCGTAAAGTGAGTCGGAAAGGAAATATCGTCGAAAAATTGTTTTGAAGCGCCATTTTTCCAATATGGCGCCTACTTCCGGAAAAAAAAGAGGTGGCATAGTAAAAATTCAGAAAGAGCACGTCAAAATTTATAAATATACCAATTTTCAAAACTCCCCTAAAACTGCACAGGCAAAACTTCCAACTGATTGTAAAATTGGTATATAGGTACATATAATTAGCACTACGATATACCTACATACGAAAAACTCGCTACTACTAAAACTAACAAATGAAAAGCAATCTACATTATGAATACGTATTTCTGCCAATGACAAAATAGGAATTTTGATCCGCTCGGTTGAAAACTAACTTTGCACAACGAAATCCTTATTTAATAGCATTGCTCTGTCATTGTGAAAATAGTCGGTAAAACTCCGGACATTCATTCCGCTGATGAGAGGGAAATGAAAGCGAACGAATTGTTGTTGTTAAAGCCTGTCGGGTTCGAATTGGACTTTATTTTGATTTTTATAGCGTTTCGCATCGCGCGGTCTGCGGTCGGATTAACGCTGACTACCATAATAAAACGAATATTCACTACTTTTAGTTTTACTCCGCTGCGGGAACAAATTAATCAACACATGTTAGGCTGCAAAGTTCTTCAAATCTCGTAATCGCAAATAACATAATAAATGATTTAAATTAATTATTAAGTTTTCCAAGGTGTAGGTTGTGCTTTCGGTCGCACTAAATGGCGTCTCAATACGTTCCTGATCACGATCACGACAAAATTTAAATCTGTACCGAATTTGAAATATCCATAATTTTGCAGCATTAAAAAAATTATTTTTATCGGTTGTAAATTACAAATTTATGCAGTTCTTAATGAAATTAAATTTACATGCGTTACCAATTGAGTACATATACTGTCGTACTCCAAGCTCAGAGCGTATTTAAAATTTTCTTTCAAATTTCCAATTGGAATTACGAAGTCGTCTCCAATCAGTCGATCTCGGCCAAAGCATAAACTCCTCTCTGAGGGGATTCAAACAGCCCTCTACAAGAAACAGAAGGCGCGATGTAGAAAATAACAACTGGCCAATTGTCTAAATCCAAGGCGGACCCATCACGATGGGGATCGAACGTCGACCCTGGTGCTTTGCAGTTTAGTAGCCGGGCTTTCAGCGCACCCAGATTGTAGCAGTATTCTCAGGAGACCTCGAAACCAGTGATAGGCAACGCAAAACCAAAAAGACATTGATAATAGACATAAGAGTATTTGTACTCGAAATGCATACAAAACATAATTATTAGTGCAACTTGGCTCCTGTTTTTTTAATAATATAGATCCTATTTTTAATTTCACATACCTACTCGTATCTTTACCCAAACCTTTTCGGATAAGTTGTAAATCACCCAGTATAGATATGTGTATGTGTATGAATATTCATGAGAGTTGAGAATGTTGCTTGTCAATAAAATGCGTGATTCCAGAGATAAATGGGTTGCAATTTTTTACTACTGAGAAACTAACTATTTCTTACAAGACTTTAACGATCGAAGATAAAATACCTTCTTGCACTTAAATGATCAATGAAAAGAATTCTAAAAACTATACCTATTGGAATGTTGTCTAATTTTTGACGAATTAAAAGTTGAAATAAATTACCAATTCTGCATAACTATGTGTATGCAACAAGTAGGTATAATCAGATAATACTTTTTAGATTTTTAATTAAATATATGAATAACCTATAAAACTGTGTTTTCGTGCTAGTGAATTACTGTATTCGACTTAACGGAAAAAAACACATAATGCGCCAATATTGGCCCATTCTGAAACTTCATATATATCGATCCCCAATAAAGCGCTTTATTAGAATTCAGGGGTGTGTTACGTTGATAGCAGATTATATTGCTCGTGACAGACCCGACTCCGTTTTCTCTCCCCTTGCGTAACGCTGGGCGCGAACCCCTTCTAATCGCGCCCCCGGGCCGGTCGAGAACAAAGAAAAAGCGGATACTTGGTAGGCACGGCCATCTTGTTGACTGACACATGTTATATTAGACCGAAATGAAACGTTATTCATACAGGCGGTTTTCTAATTCACCCGCCGCCCCGTGAATAATAGAGGACTTCTTTACCATTTTAATTATCGGAAGGGGGGAGAGTTCTCTTTTCTTACGAATCTCGTTATTATTTTAATAACCATTGGTGGTGTGTTTGCCTAACGTTAATATTTAATGGAACCTGTAAATGTGTTTGTTTAAGGACTTAAAACAATTCCTACGCTTTTGACTGTTTCAAAATGTGTAGGGTGTAATGGAAATCTTAGAATAGAACTTTCCAAATTTGGCAATGAGCGCCGAATTTACACTTGTGAGGCCTATAGACAGAAATTTGTTGAGGGCTAGTTAAGGGATGGAAAAAAACATTATTTTTTATGCGTCTCTTTCAAGATTTTCTCCCGAATTTATTAAATAAATAATCTGTCTTGTTTTCAAAGGAATAATTTAAACATTGCAAGAAAAATTAAATTTTATTTTCTCTAGGAACAAAAATTTACAAATTAATAAAAATTAGTGAATATTTTTCCCACTAATTTAATTATAAAGTGTAGTGCATAATTGGTTACTTATTGATTAATTAATTGATACTTAAAAAAAGTTTGATCTATGTAATTTGGTAAAATTTTGATTACAAATTATTTAACACTTATTATTACATAATTTACAATAATGCTTTTCGAGCTTTCTTGTCAGCACAAAATTTTTTTCAAATTGGCGGGGGCCTAAAATTGGTGGGGGCCTATAGTCAATGCCTAGTCTGTCTATGCCTAAATCCGGCGCTGAAGTGAATTCGTGGCTTTGATCCAATAAACTATTTTTAAATATTGACAAATGCAACATTGTTCGCTATTCTTTGGAACATAGTACCATTATTTTTGACTATGCGTTGGAAAATTGCTTATTACCTAGAAGTAACAGCTTTATAGATCACCATGCTTTATTTAAACCAAAACTATTTTTCTTATTGCATGTTCTCAGAACAACCAATGAGTGTTTTAAGACATTGAACTATTAATGCAAAAAAACTTTATTTATATACTATTTTTCAGATGTGAGAACTATACCTGTTTCCAAATTTAGTATTAGTATGTACTTATTATTAAGAACTTAATAGTTAATTCCGTATTACTGATTTTTTTTTTGTTTTATTATAAGTACCTACCTATATTTATCTGTAAACACAAGAAAATTAAAATAGACATACCTGCAAACGCAAACATTGGCCAATTTTTTTAATTAATTCCATTTAAAAGCTTTACATCTTTACCTATTTTTTTCTTTATTCACTAAAATTATTAATTAATACATTAAAATTCTTTCAGCGAAAACCAAATCGAGTGCATTAAAAATAATATTAAATTTGATGATAAATTTTAATTTTTTATTTATTTTTATTAATTATTTCAAAAAGTTAGGTATAGATATTGACTAGAAATTTGATGGTTTTATTTTATTTAGAAATATTGACAGCAACCTACCAGATAATATACCTATCAATAGAAATTAAAAATACACAACTACGCAATAAAATATGTTTTATTTTTTTCCTCAAAAAACGGTGCATCCTACGCAAAAAATTGTAGGAACCAATTTCATTCTGAATTGATGGCGGATTTCTAAAAAATACTAGTGGCGTCCTATTTTTTTATAAAAAAAAGTTTGTGGCATTCTCGCATGAACGCCACTGGTGCAAGTGGAAATGTTCGGACCACCCCAAAAAATACACATTTATCCCTCCAAAGCGTTTTTCAAATTTCGAGTCAATACCTTTAAAACTCTTTGAAATAATTCATAAAAATTAATAAAAAATTAAAATGTGAACACTCTGTATCTCGGAAACGAAGCATATTTCGATCTACGTCTATATAAACTTTTTTTCACAAAATAACTGTGGCAACCACCCCCCTAAAATATTTCGCACTTATTTACAAACACCCTGTATACGGATGAGATGAAAATTTGTAACAGCATTAATGACTAACCATTGTTAAATTTGTAAATAGCCCTTGATAAAATGAACACTTGATGTATTAATATAAACTAGAATAGGTATAGAAACCAATCCGTCAATTTACTCAGTGGAACAAATTAAATTAGCGTTGAATTGTTCAGTTTATTTCAAATTTAATTTTAACACTTTTTGTTTAAAGGTTACAAACATTTCTCAATGTTCTGTTTTGTTTGATATGTTGTTGTTTGATAGTATGTTTTTAAAAACTTGGCTTGAAATGAAAATCAAAGTAGTTTTTTAAATCACTTTATTAAGATATGATAGTATAGTTTTAGTATACGATTCCATTGATTTAGACACACAGTTGATGATCCAATCCCAATAATCTAAAACAAAAAATATACAATTTTTAAGTGAATTTAGTAATATGCACACAGGAATTTATTTTAAAAGTTAATTATGGTAGTAGAGTATTTATATAATAAGACATATTTGTATAGAAAATAGAAAATATAATATTTTACAGAATGACACCACACAATACTGAAAAGCTTTTAATTTTATGCTCAAATTATTTAATTTCGTTGAGACAATAAAAACCGAGAAAAAAATATATTATGTACTATTCTTTAATAACAATGTTTTAAAAATTATATCCCATGTCTATCTAAATCAAAATAACTACGTATTATATAGGTACATATCTAAGAATATTAATTACTATATAATTTACATACCATAAAATTGGTTTTAGACATTGCTTTCTTACGAAAATGGTGCCTGGAGGACAGTTATATCTTGCGCCTATTGCACTTCCCGTTTTTACGTCCTTTAAGTTAATAGCTAAAGTGACACCCAACAAAATAAATAAAACAGTAAGGAAATATTTCCAGTTAAAGATTATTCTCATTTTGCTCCGATTTGTTTGTAAAATAAAAGTATGTTGTACGTTTCCGTTAACACTAATAATCAACACTTTTTTGTGTGGTAGAAAAATAAAAATTCAGCGGTGCTACATTCGCTACCACAGACTAGGTACCGCAGATAACTTCAAACTGATACGTTGCAATAGAGTGTTATTGTTCTTATACGTATACGAGTATGGTTTTCCACATTCCAAATTTCCAAGTAAAATGACATGTTGCAATTTCCGTTTAAATTATTGGGTGTGGTTTAATTTTTAAACATTTAAATTTGCAATTGTCGTCTGTCCTTCACAGGTAATTCATAAGTTTTATTTATTTTACTTTTCTAATATCTTTTCAACTCAATACATCCATCGACATATAAATAATACTATGTATAATATTCTTCTGTGTTAGTTATGTAGGTATAAAAGAGTTAAATAAATATACCTAGTAGAAGGAAAATTCTCGGATAAATTATATAACGATGTATAATGAATTTTGTTGGTCAAAAACTTTCGAAATTATAGATAACATAAAAATTGTAGATCAGGGTGTTAATGAAATATTTTGCTAAACTTTAATGGTGAGCTTCTACGTCACAAATCAATAAAAAAATCCTATAAACGTATATATCTGGAAATGCTTCGTTTTCGGTATGTTGTTTAGAAAGAATATCACATTCATTTAAATGTCTGACAGGGGTTAATAAAACTTGGGCGTTTCGTAATTACATTGTAGGTATTTAAAATTGTATTTGCAATAAATAATTCCTTTATATACTATCATTTTTATCTTGTATTAATTTGTTAAATGTGTGAAAATATTGCTTATCTTTTGTAATATAAACAATCACCATTTGATCTTAAAATTAAATTCAGTATACTGTTACATGTATTATTAGAAGAAGGTGCTATCAACAGTTCTTGTGCCCATTCTAGTTGATCACTTTAATGACAAATTATTGACTCAATTTACTTTTGGTAATAGACACATTATTTAGTTTTTAGCTAAGAAAAGTTTAATAAGAGCAGATCTATGATATAATGCAGGAATTAGTTGGTCTGGGTTTTGATAAGTGTTAATAAGATAATTTTCAGTGGTTTTTGGTATCTACTGTAACAGGAAAAATATTATTACGTCATTATTAAAAAAAATCATATGGTTTAGAGTATTGTAAATATGTTTCAAATTTCATTTCATATAGATGTGTCTATCTTTTTTCCTAGCGCAAATTTAAAATTAACTGTTTTAAGCTACGTACTCACCATTAATAAACAAACAATGTTTTAAACTCTAAATAATAGAGTTCTTAAAAAAAGTATAAGTAAGTAGGTAATAATGCAAAACAAAATCTGATCAAATGATTGTTTATCAAGTTACAGAGGTATCTGGGAGATAACACAATAAACACTTATTTTTTGAACATCTCAATAAAGTTACTCTCATCGTGCAATAAAGAAAAATTATAACCTATACCCACTTACTTATCTATAGAAGCAATGCACAAGTATTAAATCTATAAAAAATCTTACCTTTGCCTTATTACATTTTTTTATGACATTTTCCTCTTACGAATATATATTTTTTACCGCAGTTTTTAGGAACTTTTACATTATTTAATACTGGTGCCATTGAAATACTTGGCAGGATTAAAATAAAAATCAGCAGAAATATACGATTAAATTCAATTCTCATCTTGCACCGAAAGGTAAGAACAATATATAATATATAATACCTACAAGATACTAAATTATTTATATGTACAACTTGTCTGTCATAGTTTATCTTTCCCATGTCCGATAATACTTCCGATTAAATTACGTCAGTGTGCAATAATTCTTATTGGAAAGACGCAAAATGCCAAGAAAACGATATAATTTCAAAGCTAGCAATTTAAAATACCGCTAAAGTTATGAATAACATCCCTATGATGCATATCCACCCCACGTCACCAATTTAAAGTGGATTCATTCGAAGGATATAACTTCTAAATAAATTTTGCTATTAAAAAGCAAAGGAAAAATAGTCAAAATGAATTATTCGTACCTATATATTATGAAAGACTTGCCAAAGAAAAATTCTTCAGTAAAGTCGTTTTTCGAGAAATGTTGGGTTAAAAAACCTAACTCGGACAGTGACAATTACTAATATGGTCGTTGTAACCCATAATTAACCATAAAAACGCCTATTAAGTGGTAACTATATATCTCGCTATATATTTAACTAAAATGTATTTTCAAAGTAATTTCTTCAATAAGGGGAAAAGTAACAGTAATAGTGACATAACCGGGTGATTGTAAATGTGAATTTAAAGTTAATAACCATATTGGAAACTTTAATTGTACCTATAGGTAACTTGTTAGTAATATTATGTGCCATAGAACGCATTAAACTAACAGGTACTTTGAACGAAAAATACGTTACTCAAATATGGCAAAAATTAATCTGTGATGGTTTGTGTGATGTTATCCACGGTTTCCGCAACCACGGTTTATGACTCGCTGATAAATAAATACAAATAGAAGGACGAGGTTAACCCATAAACAACTCGGAACCACCCCCATTATTGTCTATTTGTCCATCTAAGTGGTGGCAAAAAAATATTATTTAAAAGTGTCGAGTAGAATTTTCAACTTCATGCGGGCAAAAAATTTGTACACTAAACGTTCGTGTTCACAAAAACATCGAAATACGCCGGCGAGAGGGACTTATAAGAAACTCAGAACCACCCTCGTTTTTCTTTGGTTTAGAGCAGAATTTTCAACTTTGTGCGATAGTAAATAATAATAACGGTACTCAATTAAAACCTAACAGACTCCTTAGTTTTTGCAGTATTAAATTCAAATCCATGGATATTCACGGCATGCAATAAGTACACCTTCTTACACCCTTATACCATGTTTCACTGAAATATCTTAAAAAGGCAAGCAGTTTATTGCAGAGAATATAGGTACACATTTTTTCACGATTTTTCAGTTTACTTTTTAGTAACCAATACTAATATTACAATATAATTATAATACAATATACTTTAATGGATGTCCTTTATTTCATAAAAAGTTAATTTGTATTTCAGAAAGCACCAAATGTATTTTAAACAGTTGAGCCATAAAATGAAACAATATAACGTTTGTTAAAATACTTATGTCTTTAATTTGAAATTTTTTACTTGAATTAAAGTTTGGGAACCACTGGATAAGAAACATTCTGAGAGCGTGGTGAGGAGTGAATTCATTCTTTTCTCTGATTACGCTGTTCCTTTGCGGCAGAAATTTATAAAAGTGGTTTTTGCTAGTGACAAATTTCTGACGGTTTTCCTGCTTACTATATCTTATCTAATTATATTCAGGGCCGCATTTACCTTACGTACAGGCGAACTAGTATATAGTTATAGATAATGTTGTGAACCCTGAATTTTAAAAAAGACCACAATTAGTTACTATAATGTTAACTATTAAAAAATATAAATTCTCTAAGTCAACAACACTCAAGTACAGAACAACAAAATAAATTGGCAGTGCCCAAAACTTAAAAAATTATTTAACGTTCAGTGCCCACAAATAATATAAAAACCTCAAGAATCTCTGAAAAATTTCACTAAAAATTTTTTTTATAAACTAATATGCAGGGTGTTTGGAAAAGTTGGTACAAAATTTAAGGGGGTGAAAGTAGAGCCAAAAATAGTAAAAAAAAGTCCCTATAAACATTGGCCCTCCGGAGCACCGTTAATGCGATATGGCCCTCCAAAGGGGTCTTATCCTTTGGATATTTTTTAAAATAGCTTTCTTTCCGATAAGGATAATAATGGAATGGAAATAGTAGGTAATAACCATACCACAAGGGTCTTTAACTATCATAAGTTTCATCAAAATCGGTAATCGGTTATAAATAAGAATAGTTTTCTAACTACCCTTGACAGAAATTTTTCGAATTTTTTTTATTCCGTTGAATTATCAAACAAATAATGTTATTTTTTAATGAATTACTTATTTGAAGAAAACATTTCTCTGCTTTTTTTTTCGAATTCTGCGTAGGTAGTTTAGTCAGAAATAATTATTTTTTAAATAATTGGCTGAGAACAGTAACTTATTAACATTTTCACATAGTAGGCATCTTCCATGGTGACAGTTTCGTTGTAATGATACTAATGATTGTCACTTTCGCGTGCTATCGTTTAACTTCTTAGGTTTTTTTATCTTCTTAGTTGTGATCTTTGTACTTGACTTTGCATTTCATTCGACTTTTTTGCAACCATGAACCATCATGAGCAGACGCTATTCTTACAGTCACAGTAGGATTACGTTAAAAAAATCCTAAAATTGCTTCGTCTAAATAATAAATATCTTGGAGTTAGGGCTCCTGATTCCATCGTTCTTGCATGAATTTCCCAAACAATCTTGCAGAAGGTTGCCGTCTATCAGGGAAACGTTGCCGATACTCTTTTTGAGCCGCCAGACTATTTCCATTACAGAAACCATAAATGAAATGCATATCGGCATATTCACGGTTAGTAAAAGCATGATGGTTCATGGTTGTAAAAAAATCGAATGAAGTCAAGCATGAAGATCAAAACTAAGAAACGCAAGAATTTAAATGATAGCACACGGAAGTGACAATAATTAGTATCATTACGACTATAAATTGTCACCGTGAAAGATGCGTACCTACAGCTTGTTTTTGATGTTGTAACTGAAACTTCATTGTGTCCAGAACGCCAGGGATGAATTATGCCTATCTTACTTTAACTGTTTGTCAAATTTTGTTAGTGAAAATTACATTAGCAGACAGTAAGAGTTTCTACTCTCTTCTTTTAAAAATAGTAGGTATGTAATAATGTCCAATTAAAAATTAAAAACAAAAAATGATGGAGGCGCCGCTCGATGTGCGCTGTGGCATAAAATCATAAATATGCAAACTGTTAATTTTACGGAGTTGAACCAAGACGATATCTATTATCATTGACAAGTTTTTCAGAGAACTTATTTTTGATTCAGGCAGATTGCTATCGTCATCTATGAAAAAATTCTGGCTTGTTAGCCATTGGGCATAGTCCGTCCGTCGTTCTGGGCATAATGAAGTTCCACTTACAGCATCAAAAACAAGCTGTACGCATGTGTTGTCGATCACCAAATTTGCATCATGCTGAAGTTAATAGTTTAGAGACTGTAAATAAAAATAACTTTTTAATTTTCACCTCTGAAGACGCGTAACTAGTTAACAAAGACCCGTATGAAAAAAATTTATATGAAGAACTGATATTATTTTGACCTCATCTATCTACTCCTACATCTTTTTTGTATCAAGTACTGGGACACCCTGTATATACCTGTCTTTCCACACACACACAACAACAAAAAATCAATTTGATTCTGGGTATGAGAACAAGATTAATAGCTACAAGTAATCATCACTGTCTTAAAAACATTAATTTACAACAATTGTACACATTATTTATTAAATGTGGTTATCCACCTCCTCTTCTAAAAAGTCTCTTGTTCTCGAGATCACAGTTACGGGATGTGCATGCAAATCATACCGAACAATAACTCAGTAATTCAAAATTTTCATTATATTTCAGTACCACATTTAGGTGCTGTTTCTGCCAAATTAAAAAACTGTTTGTCTGGATATGGTGGTGTCAAGTTTAAAAATCATTTAACGGTAAATAATCTTTTTACTAAATAAAAGATTTGCTATTACAGCAATCCAGTGTAGTTTATTGCATCCAATGTATGGATTGTGAATTGAAATATATAGATCAAACAAGACAAAAACTAAAAGATAGAGTTACGGCACATAAAAGTGACATACGACTGAATAAACACAGTTGCATTAAATAAGATGAAATTACAGTATTACATTCGGAATCTAACCATAAAAAAAGAAAAATTGTTCAGAGATGTGTCATATTATTTGCAAAGGAAAGGAATCCAATGAATGATATAACTGATCGATGGTCTCAGTGTAATTTATACTTTTTATTAAATCAAATTTTAATAACAAGGACAGTCTTTCAGGCGACACCCTGTATAGTGGTATGCGACCTTGTTAATTTTAATAATTTAAAAATTTAATAGTTTAAAAATTTTTGGTAGAGTTTCCCCGTTCTCCGCATAAGTATTAAGGAGGCCATATCCTTGGCTGAGAAACGGTGAAATTTCTGGCATTTTTAGGTACTGAAATCTTGAAAAGTAAAACGTGTAGAACAAAAGTAAGCACAAAAATAAAATCCTTGATGTTTTATTTATTCATTGTTACCATTTAAATTTACCTAAATAAAATAATAACTAAAAAAAGCGTTTGTAAAACATGCGTTTGCTGTTATCCTAACCCCACATATTAAGAATTATTTTCACGTACTTATAAATAAAAGTAAACAATTTTATATGTAGGACTAAGCAAGTAAATGTTATAAGAATATTTACATGTGGAGTTATGTCTAAAAAAGTTAGTATTTTCGTAGATTTCAGTACCTAAAACCTTGATGTTTGATCGTTTTTTGCACCTGTTTATTCGTTTTACTGCGGCGTCTTTGAAAATACTCAGGTGGCATGACATAACATTCCTATTATTTGATAAGCTATAGATTATTCAGTTATTAAATGTTTGAAATTATTTGTCTTTGCGGAAAACACTATTTAAAGAATACGGGGCCCTTAAGGAAGCAAAAACGTTAATATTTTTTAACTTTTTTTCTCCTTATCTGATATCCGTCCCTAAATGACAGACAGCTTTGTTAATTTTTTTATTTCGGCTCTAGTTTTCCGTATTAACAATTTTAAAATTTTTTATAATTGTAATTTCTTTTTTTAAACTATTACCCGTGATGTTTTTATTTATTTGGCATAACGATCTATGTCCGCGGTAGGTGGATCTATCATGTTTGCTAACTTCATATGTAATTCTGGAACAGTAAGTAATTTTTAATTGACTAATTTATAAGAAAAATTATAACTTGTATCCTATTGTAGTTTTTCCTTATGAAGAAACAAAATATAGTTTCGAAAGCTTGAAAATTTAAGAGTGTAACTTTTTTATCCTAGGCTACATTCTCGTCCAAGAAAGAAAATTGGTTTTTAACTTGGATTTGTGACTACAGAATGTTACATGTCTCTCAAATAGCAAAATCCTATCTGTTTCTATTATGGTTTTTAATATGCAGTTAGATAATACTCATGCTAACAAACAGGTTTTCTTTTATTAAATCTCGATGTGAAATCAATGAATACTAATTTACTTATGCATAAGTTGTTTCATACATTTGTTGTTTTCAAATACATATATGCCTTTAGAAAAATATCACATTTACTCAAATATCTCAATTTGATGTAGATTAATGAAAATGAAATTACTGAAATTTTTCTAACTGGAGGTAAAACTTTATTAAAACTGATGCTATAAAAAATATATGATAGATGAAATAAAAATAATATGTCAGTCAGTGGCCAGACTGCGTGTCTAAAATTTCGTAGCATTATTAGAAATACAACCAAAGCACTTAACTTTTAGTAAAATGAATAAAAGTTTGTAATACATTTTTATCATCTTACCTTGGCTTTATTAAACTTTGGGACGACATTTTCCTCTTATGTACACCTCATCCTTTTCACAGTTCACTGGAACAGTTGCAATTTGTCCTGTTTTCCTATTTGGTGGTCGTTCTGCAGTAGCAACGTTCAAAAAAATTAAAATAAAAATCGTATAAAGCAGACGTTGAAATTGTATTTTCATCTTGCATCGAGCACACTTGCTTACTCAGTGAAACAGTACGACCTTTCACAAGGTAAACTACTACACCTTTATAGTTATAGACGCTGTTTTTTTCTTTGAAATTCCCAATATTCTTCAAGTAAGTTTGTATCAGTTCAGGCACGTAATCGCATAATTTTCCAGAAGGGCATCTGTTTTGTTTTACCATATTCTGCGAAATTTGCTTCCAGAATAAAATATAAATCTCATACAAATTACTTTGCTTCTTATCCTTTTTCATGCGTTTTGATGTATTTTGTTGTGTATGCCTGAGCATGTTCAAAACATCAAAATTCCTACAAATTGAGCAGATATCCATTTAGGCGTATGTAGGTATGGAATATGGATGGGAAAAATTTAAAGTATGTATATTAAAATTTTCAAAATGTTCTACAAACCAGATATTAATTATAAGCAAATGTTGGCTCACTCCTGAAAATGAATAAAAAAAACTCTTCGATTGAATATAAAAAGTTGTCTTTACCGTATAGACCAAACTAGTGTATCCCATAGTTTTTTGGCCTGCTGAATCCGAATTGAAAATCAAAATTCTCGGATCAGTTCGTGCTTTGCCTCTAACATCAAGACACTCCTCTAGAAAATGGTTTTCGAGTTTAAAAGCAATTGAAGTGATTGAAAAACAATGGACGTAATCTCATTGCACCAAAATCATACTGCATTTGCTTTAAGTACCTACTATTAGATTTAACTATTATATTTATACAGGGAACGTAAATTTCACTTGGCCACAATTAATATATGTACTTTAATAAGCAAAGTATCTTTATAGAGTATGTTTCTTATTATACTTGGTGGTACCGGTAGTCGTCAAAGAACATTGACTGGGAATTTTATTGCAAAATCTACTGTTTTAGAGTAGATAGAAATATCATCTAAAGTTGGATCCAGGAAGGCTAAAAATAAAAAAAATTGAAAGAAATTACAGACATAATAAAAAGTATCACTGTCTGTTTTTTCCACACTTACGGTATTTCAAAAACATTTTAGATACCAGTACTTAGATTGTAAGTAGGTACCTAGCCAATTAAAGCCAATTCTGATAGTTTTGGCGCTACTGTATCTATCTCAAATTGAAGAAATCTTCAGAGCGTAAAAATATTTATTAACACAAAAGATAGTATACATTAACCCTGATAGGATCTACCTGGTGCTGTTAATAGGATTGATCTGACACTCACACAATGGATATAGACTGATAGGTAAGCCACACCTTTTCAGAGTGCATTAAATACACTACATCTCCAATTAATCCTTAATGGTCTACTCAGGCTTGCATATTATAAACAAAACATTAGTACGCTGCGCTGTTAAGAATCTCGCCTAATATGGTACCTACCCATAATACATGGGATTATTCATTTTTTATGCTGGAAGTAGTAGTTGGTTTTTTGTATTAATGAGATCAGCTTTTTTAAACTACGTAGGTATATAAAAAAATTAAAAAATTACGATATAGCTGTAGAATCATACCTAATTTTGAAAATAAAGTAAGTTACCCAAATGTGATATCAATATTAAAAGAAACCGAATACATAAAAGTAGTAAAGTTCTGAGTATATAAATTCTTCTTATGAGCACATTATGTTTCTAATATAACCATGATAAAAAGTGATTTGGGTTCTAATTTAAAATATTTAAAAAAAATTTGCTTGTTTTCCAGGACAGCTTAATTTTTAAATTTTTTGAGGTTTGGAAAAAATTCTTAATTCTATATAAAATTTGATGTTCGGCTTAACTACAGATTATGGAAATATTTCTTTAGCGTGCCCCAAAAAAGCTCAAACTCCCCCCTCAGGATGAATTCCTATCAAAAAATGTTTAAGAAAAAAGTTGTAGGATTTCAAAAAAACCTCTTTTTTTATTTTATAAATCGATAGAACGTAATATTTTAATCCGAATATAGAACCGAAAATTTTTTCTTGGATATCATTTCAAGGTCGAATTTTCATGAGAAACCCAAAAGAAAATGTGAAAGCCAAATTATTTAAATGAATTGCGGCGATCAGGATCGTCTTTATTAATTTCTTGTATCAAATTTATTTTGTGTGGCTGATACTTATGAATTTTTAAGATTCGGCGGCAATTAGGTACAGAAATTTCTGAACTACTGACAGCTACCTTATTACCCTCATTACGTACGACCTGTTCACGTTAATGCTTTCTGTTTGCAACCGATCCAGTTTCCGAAAATGTATGCACTACATCGAGGATGTACTGATGCGAAGTGTTTTTGTCAGGATGGCGATCATTAAAAATCTGTGCTGCCTTTGCCGTGCACAGTCATTATTCTTGTAGAACAAACGAATTATTTTCATTTTTTCAGCAATTGTATTTTTCAACCATTTTCAACCGAAACAATACTGTCTTGCTTAAATTAAAACAGGTAAAAAAATTGAACTGATAGAGTATGAAGTTTCTGTATTGACAGATAAACGAAAAATCAAAACAAATATTTTTATCAAGAAATTGTTGAAGAATGTTTTGTTGGTTCTTTTTTTAATTCCGATATTTTCCAGCTGGAAAATATTAATTGGAACACCCTGTATATTTATATGTAGTTCTGTAAACAGTTCATATGATATTCTGTACGTTATTAAAAAAAACTAATTGTTACTTGGGCAAACTAGTCAATTAAGACATCAAGTATACAGGGTGTTAAAAGAAGAGTATAAAATATTTCAGGAGGTAATAGTATGAACCAAAATAAGCAGAAAAGTCTTAATAAACATGGGTCCGCAAAGTAACGGTTGCGGAGATATGGACCACTACTTATTCGTTTTTCAAACATTTTATTTTATTAGGAATAAACCGACAAAGGAAGCTTTTAACAAACAAAAAACAAAGTTACAGAAGATGTTCAAAGTGCCCTCCGTCCATTTCCAAGCAGGCACGACATCTTCGTCTCAACGATATTCGAACTCTTTCGAAAACACCCTCCTTGGTTTGGATTTCTTGACACTTTTGATTAATCCGTAGCTGCAGCTCTTCCAGGCTATTTACAGGAGTACCATACACTAATGTCTTCAAATATCCCCAAACAAAGAAATCTAGAGGGTTCAGATCAGGCGATCTTGGAGGCCATAAAACAGGTCCGGCCCTTCCTACCCATCTATGTGGAAAAGTTTGGTGTAAATGCTCTCTAACGGCCATGGAAAAATGAGCTGGAGCACCATCATGCTGGAACCACATTTGTTGCCTCTGATTCAAAGGAATGTCTTCCAAAAACTCATACAGTGTGTTCTGCAGAAAGTTGAGGTAAGCAGCGCCTGTTAATCGGTTTGGTAAAACAACAGGACCTAGAAACCTGTCACCTACAATACCCATCCAAATGTTTAATGAAAAACGTGCCTGATGTCCAGATTCTATTAGAGCATGAGGATTTTCGTCGGCCCAAATATGCGTATTGTGAAAATTAAACACTCCATTTCTTGTGAACCCGGCCTCATCAGTAAAAAGAATGTTTGCAAGAAAACGAGGGTCTTCAGCATCATGACGTAGAAACCAGCGGCAAAAAACCAAACGTGCTTGATGATCATTTATTGGATTTAAGGCCTGTACTCGTTGCACATGGTATGGATAAAGCAGTTGCTCGTGAAGGATTCTCCAAACAAGAGGACCACTAATTCCTACCTCGGCTGATATTCTCCGCACACTCGTACCTGGATTCTGCTCTACCAGTGCTAGAATTTCTTCTTCTGCTCTAGGAGTGGATACCGACCTTGGTCTTCCGGATAAATGGCACTGTTTGCTCAAGGAACCGGTATCACGCAATCTTTGGTGAATTCTTCCAAACATGCGTTGTGAAGGAATCTGGCGATTTGGATAAGCGTCAACATAAAGACGTCGCGCTTCGGTGGCGTTCCCATTAGCACGACCATACATGAAATGCATGTCTGTTAATTCTGCGTTAGAGTAACCAGCCATAGCGAAAGAAAACTTGTGCACTGAGAACAACTGTCAAATACGTACTGTTTATTTCACTAAACATCAACCAACTATTATAAGAAAATACACAACGTTTTTGCAAAATAAAAAAAGGGGCTAAATAACATAAAACATTCCATATCTCCGCAACCGTTACTTTGCGGACCCATGTTTATTGGGACTTTTCTGCTTATTTTGGTTCATACTATTACCTCCTTAAATATTTTACACTTTTTTTTTTTAACATCCTGTATAAGTATCTAAATGAATGTATCAAAGAAGCTCTGGAGTAGTCGAGTACGGAAAAAAGGGAACAGATATGATATCCTACTCCAAATGAAGGCACCTTAAGGATCCAGTCTGCCTGGCCGCGTTGTCGCATTGTCTCTGGTCGCCATGGCTGCGCGGCCAATCAGCGACGAGCGCCACCGTGTATTGTTATCCCGCCACTGAAAAGGACCCTCACATTGTGACGCTCCCTTTTGTGAGCCGGATTATTCCGGGGCTTTTTTATTTCGGCTTAATGGAGCCGCGGGGCGCCCGAGCCGGCACGCCCGATGGAGTGTGTTTTGTTAAAACATGGCCCCCGGGGAACGCGAAAAATTGAATTTTTTTAATTAGCATTCCCCGGTCGTTATCTCAATTTGAATCTCATTCGGATTCCGAGCGGATCGGCGTGTTTTTAAATTGTGCCGCCCGTAACTTCTGGCTATTAGTCGGCATTGTTGCATTGTTAAAAAGTTTTCGCCAAATGGCGAAGTTTCGTTTCGAGACCGGGTCCTAGCCAGATACGCGGGGTCTGCTTCTTTCTTTTTGGTTTCTCATTCAAATTTTATCGTTGTTTTGTTCACTACACCCCGAAAAAAAATTGAACAAAATTTCAGTGGCATCACATTCAATAATGTATCAATTCCCGTCCGTCAAGTTGAGTGAAGTTTTCACTCTGTTAACGAGAATGAAATTTTGTGAGTGAACTTATACTGCAGATGTGACGAATTTTACTCAAATTCAAAGAAGTCTTTTACTTTATTATGAGCGTATCACAGCAACTAAGAGTTAAGTTTTTTCTAGTATCGTAATACATTTTTTCTATGTTAACTTATTACGGTAACTAATACTTCATTAATTAAACACCTGCAGTTACCATTTTTAGGCCATTTTCAGACATTGGGCCCATGAGTAGTTTTGATCAGGATGACAGGTACAATACTACATTTTCAGTCCATTTGACTGTACCCCTTTTCCATTTTTTTTGTACTGTGTCTTTGTGAAGTTTATTTGCACCTACTTTCAAATAATTTTGAAAAATATTTCGTAATAAACACAACAGAACACAAAACTTAAGCAAAAGAGTGAGAATTTATAAAAGCATTATGTCACATCTTCCTCGTGTTACATATCTTTTCTTTTCTACTAATCTCGGATCATTTTTGAATTGAGAACGATAGAGTAACATTACATGTCATTTAAGAGAGGCGTTGTATTTCATTACGATACAATAAGCGCACCTCAGAAATGACGAGGGCTTTGATATTGAAAGTCTGGTTTCCTGTGCTGCATTTGTAGAAATGTTTCTTCGTTATATAGATACGATCAGTCCCCTGCAATGGGCGTGATGTGGGTAGCATTTGTGGTTTTGTATTTACTAAAATTGGATAATGTATAGGTTCTTAGATATAAAGTGTCTTAAATAATTCTGGTTACACAAGGTGTAACATCAAATGAGGATCATGTTTGTACAGCCATCTTTAACTTTTAAAAACGTAGGTATACAGGTATCATAAGTACGTTTTCCCTAATTTCATATTGGAAACAGAATTTTTTTAACCTTTTTTTTTGTAAATCTATCAGATTAGTAAATATTTTATTTATGTTCCTATTATGTACATTCTATAAAACAGCAACAATAATTATTATTTTAAAACATACTTACGATAATTAACACCTACCTAATATATGCCTACAGTTATCATCTAATAAATCATACAAAAATATTCATTAGATTTTTCGCCGCATTAACTTCAAAATAATTTTAAAAAAATTCTTTAATATAAAATGTTGCATATTGTACAAAAACAATATGTTTACGAAATTACTCTATATTACAGTTTCACTCTCTGCCACTCCTTAGTTGATTTAAAAAAGTAACAAGAGACAACACTGATAAACACGCACATACAATTAAGTGCAGAACTGCCCAGCTCCTTATTTTACCATGTTCTGGTTAAAATTGTAATCATTTTTCATTATTAAAAAGTTTAATAAAGTAGTATAAAAAACGAAAAAAAGGGTATGGCAGCGGTGGGATTCGAACCCACGCCTCCGAAGAGACTGGTGCCTTAAACCAGCGCCTTAGACCGCTCGGCCACGCTACCATGCAAACAAATTTTCCTATAAAAGATATTAACGCTAAGTTCAAATACATATTTTTTAATTCTATATGTAAATATGTTTATTTCTTAAATATTTTTGTATTTAATGTTTTTTTGTATAGGTATTAAATTTTTAATTATTTATTATTAAAAGAAAACAAATATATATATTTATCCAACCTAATAGGGTTTTGCATTTTGTTACTACTTCAGATATTCAAATAAGATAAGCTAGTACGGATTGTTTATTAATTTCTAAATTAAATTATACATTTTTCTAGATTTTTCTACATCTTAGATACTTCAAATCTTTAAAGACAAAAAAATATATGGGGTGTTAATTAAGTACTTGTACAAACTTTAAAGGGTGAATCTTTGATTAATTTTAAAATGAAAAGTTCATATGAACATGGGTCCGCAACGGCTTGGTTCTTAAGATACAGAGCGCCAAAAAAAATTATGTTTGGTATTTTGATATTTTTGTTCAATAACATGCAGTGATGTAAAATGACCGTCATTTAAACTCGTTTCAGTTAGGAAAAATAATAGTACTTAAATGAAATTTAATGTCATTTTTCTAAAATATAAATTACTGAATCTCAATATTGCCTTAATATATTCATCAACAAAACTATATTAATATTAAAAAAGTTTTTAACTACAAAACAAACAACACAAAAAAACACATGTTCTTTGGCTATAGATGACAAGTATAAAGTAATAAAACAAAAAATTGTTACCATTGGTTAAGTTTTAATGACACCACGTCACCAGGTGGAACATAAACCTACTTCTTACCGCATTGACAATGAATATTTAATACATATTAATTTAATATTATCATTAATAAAATCATCAAAAGTATCTATAAAGTGATTTTATTTTATTGTAATAAAAAATAATTATAATAATTTAAATATTTAAGAAACAAAACCTATCATGACGCGGTCGACCGCGTCATGACGTTTAAATGACGGTCATTTTACATCACTGATAACATGACAATTTGACGAAATTTGGGAAACACTGAAATTTTACAATATCTCTGCTTCTATTCATCGTAGAAACTTATTTTTTTTTAACGGGTAGCTCGACGAAAAAATAACAATGGGCATATTTACGAATTCGTAGAATAGCCCTGAACCCCAGAAAAAATGCATCTTTTACACTTAAATTTTTTTAATTTACAAAAATGTCAAAAAAATTATTTTTAAACGAAATATTAATTAAAATTTCAATTTCGGAATTATTTTACTATTATTAAATAAATAAGTGAAGCTGTCGTTCATTTAAAAAGTTATTTTTTTACATATTAAGGCAAAGTAAACTTGTTTTCTCAATATTTTGTTAGCTATTTAATAACGCTTTGAAGGAATTAATATGCATTTTTTGGGGTGATCCGAATATTTCTACTTGCACCATTGGCATTCGTGCGAAAATCTTTTGTAAAAAATAAAGATAAGCCACATCTTTTTCCCGTTTAAATTTTTTTTTTGAAATCCGCCAACAAATCTGAATTAATGAATTAGATTTCTTCAAATTTTTCGGAGAATGCACCGTTTTTGAGATAAAAATTACACTTTTTATTGTAAGTTTTATAAATGTTTTATTTAAAGGTGCAAGTAGAAATATTTGGATCACCCCAAAAAATGTACAAGTATCCTTCCAAAGTGTTTGTTTTTAATATTTATAGCAAATATCTTTCAGACTATTTCAAATTAAAAAAAATATAATAAATCCGGGGGCACATTCCGAGGAAAAAGTGCGGGGAAAAAGTCCGGGTAAAAAAGCCCGGGGAAAAAGTCCTGGGAAACAGTCTGGGGAAAAGTCCTGGAAAAAAGTCCGAGGAAAAAGTCCGTGGGAGAGTCCGGGAAAAAAGTCTGGGGAAAGGTCCGGGTAAAAGTCGGGGAAAAATCCTGGGAAAAAGTCCGGGTAAAAAGGTCCGGGGAATAATCCGAGGAAAAAATCCGGGAAAGAAGTCCGGGGAAAAAGCCCGGTGAAAAAAGTCCGGGGAAAAGTCCGGGAAAAGGTTCGGGAAAAAAAGTCCAGGGAAAAATCCGGGGAAAAGTCCGGGCTAAGTGCGGGAAAAAAGTCCGGGGAAATGTCCGGGGAAAATTCCAGGAAATATTCCTAGGCGAAGGAAAACTTAATAAATATAATTGTCAATTCTAAACAAGTTTCCTGGATAACATAAATTTGTATACTGTTAAAAACAAAGGCAGTTTAATCTTGAAGAATTTTTATATTTACTGATTTTGTGATCACCCTGTACATAACAAGTGAAAGTTCTACATGCCAACCGCATTTTAAACAGAAACAAAAATTTTAATGAAGAGTACCTTTTTGTAGTAAAACGAAAAATAAAAATTTTGTACCGTCCGTGTCTATCAATTGTAAGTAACTTTCCTCAATAAAATATTTGTGTAATGTCAAAAACAAAACGATTTATATATTTACCAATTTATTGATACCCTGTACATGCAAGGTGAACATTCTCCTATCCCAACCGCATTTTAAAGACAAGCAAAAGATTTAAATGAACAATGCCTTTTTCTCGTAAAAATAAATATAAATGTCAATTCTAAAGAACTTTCCTTACTTAACATATTTCTGTACTGTTAAAAACGAAGGCAGTTTATTCTGGAAAATTTTTATATATTTACCGATTTTCTGAGCCCCTGTAACATGCCAGGTGAAATTTCTTCATGCCAACCGCATTTTAAAGACAAGCAGAAATTTTAATGGAGAATGCTTTTTTCTCCTAAAATGACAAACATTTTTTACCTTCCGTTCCTATGAAAGGAAGCCGACTCATAGAAGCATTGAAATAATAATTCTAAACAACTTTCCTTAATAACATATTTCTGTACTGTTAAAAACAAAGACAGTTTATTCTCGAACGATTTTTATATTTATCCATTTTCTAATCGGCCTGTAAATGCAATGTGAAAATTCTCCATGACAACCGCACGTTAAAGACAAATAAAAATTAGAATGAACACTGCCTTTTTGTCACAAAATAAAATCTAAACATTTTTTACCGTCCGTCTCTATGAAACTAGGCCGATTCATATAAATATTCAAATTATAATATATATTTCAATTGTGAGCACCTTTTGTTAATAACATATTTCCGTACTTTTTAAAACAAAGGCAGTTTTTTATTGTATAAAGATTTTTATATTTACACATTTTCTAATCATCCAGTACAAAAAACTTAATGTAATAATTTTTGTAGTAAAATGTAAAATAAAAATATTTTACCGTCCCTCTCTACGAAAGTTTATGCTTACACAAATTAAAACGTCAATTGTAAAGTACTTTACCTACGACCACTACTATATATAATACTTAAAAACACACCGTGTCCGATCAATGTAAGATTCCTATTACGTACGGTAAAAAAATCGCACAACTTGGTAAAAAAATCGTAGTTTTCCGTACGGTCAATACAATACTGTTTGTATTGATCGTTGCTAGGCGGTTGCTAGGAAAACTTTACAATTTTTAACCAAGCTGTGCGATTTTTTACCGTACGTAATAGGAATCTTACATTGATCGCAGACGCTGTGTTTTTAAGTATTTACAATAGTGGGCGTAGGTAAAGTATAGTACGTGGTGTAAATGCAATTACGCACTCATAGAATAACTTTTCCATTCGTGCGTAAAATGCTTTTTACAACACTTATTAGGTAATATACTATTACTGAATATAGTTGTCGGTAGAAATAAATTTTTTGCTATACGCTCATAGAATTGTTTACCCCCTTAAATTCATTTTTAAAATCTGCTTTATTTAAATGTAATAGTTTCATACAAAGTTTTCTAAAAATACGTCACCTCCGATTATTTTGAGAGTAGTTAGTTATATATTCATATTCACACCTCAATAATAGAATGATATGTCGCCATAACAATACTACTTCAATGTCTCTCTGCAGGAGTACCACACGGATACTGCTTCGGTTCTATTGTTTACCTTATTGCGCGAATGATTCAGTTTTGACTATTCCGTTTGATGAAACAAAGCTCACTTGATAAGAAAAACCCGTCAAGCTGAACTAATGATTCAAAACTGGTTTTTCCTAATCATTTAAATTTAAATTCTACTAAGACAGAAACCGTAATATTTGGCATAAGAGAAGCCAAAGATTCAATTAAGGATATACATATTTAGACTCTAAATTATCGTCACATGTCACATTAACTACGTACATATTTAAGAAAATCTAAAAATGTATTAAGGGTCACCACAAACTTTTAAAGTCAGCTTACCACAGTCTTATTACATGCAGTTATATTATATGTATGATGTATGCAATTTTGATATGGGGCAACTCTAATTCAACTGCAGATGTGTTTGCTCTACAAATAAGAGGAGCCATGAGGATAATACCCCGATTGAAATGTAGAGACAACTGCAAACAAAAATTCATTGAATTGAGAATTGAGATTCATTGTTACTATATCAGAAATAGTAAGAGGGAATAATTGAGACTTGGGAAAATCAGAAACGGTAGTTGCAAAAAATTTAAATACAGGATAAAGAAGGTTTCTGTTGGATAAAATATTTTTTGTACCGGAAGAACTCTTGATCGACAATTTACCCATGATATTTTCGAGTGATTTAGTATTACTTTATTATTTTATTCCAATTTTAACTATACATTATTTTTATTTTGGTTTGTAGTATTGTATAGTTTTTATATTTATATTTATTAATTTCCTTAATCTCTTTGTGTACCGCTCTATTTTATTTGACTTGTGTACCTAAATACTTTGTATATTTTGACTCCAGTATGGTGGTGGTGGAACACTTTCTTGTATTTAGAGGACATAAATGTTACAATATAATTTCAAAATTGGGTATTAGTAATTTATTATAGTCTTGAATTTTTTACGATAATAGTAGTGATGAGATTCCAACCTATTTACAATTTGACTCAATTGACAACACACCACATATGGAATGTTTTTGCAAAAAAAAAACTAGAAATAAGTAACGAGAGTTCAAATAAAAACGTGGTCAAGTTGGTTCTGAAAATTTGGACGTAGGGCGTAGCGTATAGCAAATGAACTTAAACGTCATCTGTCAAAGCGCTATATCGCCGCTATCAATTTGAATATTTTCGTTTTAAAAAGCGTTTAAAATGGCGTTTTCTCAAGAACAAAAAGTGTTTATCATAAAGTCCTACTTTAGAACTTTATTGAGGAATGTTTCATAGAATTTCAAAATCAATTTCCCGGCGTTGTTGAGTACAAAATTTTTCAAAGTGCAGTTCAGCGTTGTGTTAATGTTTTTCGTGAAACGGGCAGTGTACAAGAAAAGAAGGAAGCGGCGGACCTAAAAAGCGGACTGAAGAATTAAAAGAAAATGTCCAACAAATAATGGAAAATGCGCCAAGAACTTCTGTACGTGTTTTATCACAAATGGTGGGAGTATCAGTCGGCACCTGCCACACAGTGTTAAAAAAAGATTTGCGTTTGTTCTCCTATCGTTTAACTTGTCAGCAAGAACTTCATGAAGTTGATTTTCCGCGACGGGCTGTATTTTGTGAATGGTTTTTAAACAACTACGGTGAACTTCATAATATCACCTTTTTTTCTGATGAAGCCTGGTTTCATTTAAGTGGTTACGTAATATGAGAATGTGGTCTTCTGAAAAAACCAGATAACTTTTTTGTCGAGGGCCCTCTACACGCTAAAAAAATTGGAGTTTGGTGTGCTCTCAATCGAAGGAGGATTTATGGACCTATTTTTTTTAATGGTACTCTTACTGCGCAAAGGTATAGAGAAGAAATTATCGCTCCTTTTGTTAACCAGCTGGAAGAAAACGAAATTACAAACTTTTACTTTCAACAAGATGGCGCAAGGGCATATACGGCAGGCGAGACGATGAATATGTTGAGGGAAGTTTTCCAAAATCGACTAATAAGTCTCAATGCTGAACATGAATTTCCACCGAGGTCATGTGATATTACGCCGGTGATCTCTTTTTGTGGCCTTACCTTAAAAACACTATTTTTGAATTGCCTATTCCTGATTTAAACCATCTGCAGGCTCGACTTATAGACAAGATTCGTGAAATTAACAGTACCCCGAGCATCTTAGAAAATGTCTTTAATTCTTTGAGGAACAGGTGTGAAAAGTGCTTGGAACAAGGAGGGGGACACTTTCCGCAGCTCCTTTAATTGTTTGTTATTGTTGTCACGATTATTCTTTAAAATAAAGTTATATAGTCATTAACGTTATTGAAACTGACAGCTGCTATACAGCTCGTTGAGAAATGAGGTTAAGTTGGTCGCTATAAGCAACTCCTACGTCCAATGTGTCAGAGCCAACTTCGACCACGTTTTTATTTGAACGCTCGTTACTTATTGTTATAGTTTCAGACTGCCGCACCCTCCTATGGCTAACCTTTTTGCGTAATCAATTAAAAGTAAACATGAATTGGAGATCTCAAAACATGTTGACATCTAACAACGTGGAAACGAATGACCTAGGTGCTGATGAAGTGACCAACATATCTCATACGAGTAGTAAAAAGCAATACTGTCACCGCGAGCCACATAGGTACAATCATCCAATTCCGATATAATAGATAAAACACCATTCGGCTCGGCATCGTGCGATGACCTTTGATCGTTTTGTCCTTATCGGCTGCTTTCAGCGGCACAGCCTCAGTCTGACCACAACCCAAGTGTGTGATAGTGCAGTAAAACAGTGAAATGGTCAAAGAAATGCGCATACAATCCATCTCCGTGTGGGACACCTGCCGTATACACGTCCTGTCGTTCATCTTCGGCGTCTGGGTGGTTTGCAAGAGGATCGCCAAATGGATCTGGGATCCCGCAGGGTTCCACAGCATCCAAGTACGGGACAACCCGCCATCCTGTTTAGTGGACTCGACCCTAGGCCAACACAAATATGTAAAGTTAAAGGTCAGTTATTATATACATGTATGACTTTCCATGCGCTTCGTCGTGAGTTTGAAAGAGTCATGGTTCGATTACCAAAAAGATACGCCTGATAATTTTTAAGGTTAACGTAAACACGCACGTTAGCCGGTAAAAATTATGTCACTTTTTCAATTATTAATTCGGCCATTTGTTAACTGCGTGCATTTATACACAATGTCCCAGGCATACATATGAACATACATACGACTATTTTCAAAATTAAGCTATAGTAAAACTCTCTGATATTCTTTAAAACATTACGCAAGCTTCTAGAATAGAGGCACATCTGCAAGCCTCTATGAAGTTTTGTAGCTTATTATAGAAAAAATCAACACGAAACGTTATATTAAGATTTCATTACTTTACTTACTGCTTTTAGTTATTATTTTTTTATATTTTACAAAACATCTTCATAATTTGAAGTCCTTAGAAAGAAAAAACAATACAAATTTCTAAGATTCATATACGGAGTGTTTTCTTTGTTTTTTTGGTATAACTTCAGGAAGTGATTCTTTGGATCATTTGAGATTATAAAACTTAAGTGAGTCAAGGGTCAAAATACAATGGGTTTATAAAAATTTTTTAGGAAGCAGGATTTGAATGATTTTTTTTATATAATGGCCCATGGTCTACAGCGACTTTTTTAAGAGTGATTGCTTGGAAAAATCTCTTGTGGGGTTTATTTATTAAACACAGTCTTAACTAGCATCTGTTAAACTCCCTACACTATCCCTAATAATTATATAATCAGAACAATTTTTTATCCAGAATTAAAAAAAAAATTGATTTATGAAGATCATTTTTATATGGAATTGTAAATGTCCGAAGGACAAAAATTAGCCAATTCCTTACCCTGTTGTTTATGATTGGTAAAAGTAGGGTCTGTTTATAAATTATTTTCATAATTTCAGTCAGTCAGTAATTGGCAAAATTCATTAAAAACAAAAATTCAATAAAATAAATGTCTTCCAGTGAAGGAAATACTGGGAGGTTCATCACTAAGAAGGGCAAAATTTTGGCACCACTATTATTGCTAACGTTATTTTTAAGAATAATGCTATTATTTATTTTCCACAATTCCGAGATTTCGAGTTATTATACAGGGTGTCTCATAATTAGCTGCCAACCCTGAACAGGCCGATTCTATGATCAAAACTAAGTAAAAAAGTTCATATGAACATGGGTCCGGAAATGCTTCCTAAGGGCACAGGGACCCATTGAAGAGGGAGGAATGGAAATCATTTTTTTGCAATATCTCTCAATCGCGTTGTGATAAATGAATGAAATTTGGTATACACAGCTAAATTTTGATGAGCAATTTGATGGACTAATCCATTTATTTCCACAAGGTCCATTGGGGTGGGTACGGGGGGGCCCTTGGTACTTTGCGTGTGTAACTTTTTCATCTTTGACTTTTTAACAAATTGGACAGCAAATTCCGTTTTCCCGAACTGTTTTACGTTAAAAAGGTACTCTTGTTTCAAATCGTTATCTTTAACGGTTTCTGAGAAAATCGCTCTTGAATTAATCCCACTTTGGTCAATTTCATAGTAATTTAAACAAAAAATAATAATAATAATTTTCCTTTCCTCTCTTTTCCATTTAAAGGATTAATTTTTATTTAATTTAATTTTTTATTATTATTTTTTTATTAAAACTAGATTAAATTGAAACAAAATATTTTTTTTTGTTTAAATTACTATGAAATTGACCAAAGTGGGATTAATTCAAGAGCGATTTTCTCAGAAACCGTTAAAGATAACGATTTGAAACAAGAGTACCTTTTTAACGTAAAACAGTTCGGGAAAACGGAATTTGCTGTCCAATTTGTTAAAAAGTCAAAGATGAAAAAGTTACACACGCAAAGTACCAAGGGCCCCCCCGTACCCACCCCAATGGACCTTGTGGAAATAAATGGATTAGTCCATCAAATTGCTCATCAAAATTTAGCTGTGTATACCAAATTTCATTCATTTATCACAACGCGATTGAGAGATATTGCAAAAAAATGATTTCCATTCCTCCCTCTTCAATGGGTCCCTGTGCCCTTAGGAAGCATTTCCGGACCCATGTTCATATGAACTTTTTTATTTAGATTTGATCATAAAATTGGCCTGTTCAGGGTTGGCAGCTAATTATGAGACACCCTGTATAAAGTTTAGAAATAACCGTTGTATAAAAATAAAAAATAAATAATTCAATAATTATTCGTTTCTAAAATAGTTGATATTGTTTCAAATACAATTTACTAATTGAAATTCTACAAATATCATTAGCGTAGGAACTTTAGTCAAAGAAGAAGTAAAAATTTTTCCAACCATGTGTTTGGACTATTGATAATTACCTACATGACAGTTCAAGCCGTACTTCGAAAAAAAAACTCATTTTTCTCATGAAATTAATAGCTTTAGTTGTTTTAAATCAATTGATTTAGTGTGAAAAAAACTATTTTATGTTTAAATAGACAGATATTACATGTTTAAACTTCAACACCATGTATCTTGAGAGGTATGCAAATATTTAATTTATTTTTTCCAAGTCCTTATTTTCTAATTTTAAAAGTTTATTTAACCTCTTATTTTACAACTTATAAGCAATCTAACTTAAAAAACTCAGGCACTATTTCAAAGGTTTTGAAAATATTTCGTCATTCACTATACCGAAGCAAGAATTTTTTCATAGCGCTTGACTATAGTTTTATATTTTCTCTGCTCAACAACTTCGCGGGCAAACATATAAGTTTTTATTATCGACTAAAGTGATAAAAATGTGACTTTTTATTGCTTTTACAAAAATATTTATATATATATGTACTCTGTACAATAGAAGATAAAGTCCGCTTGTTATCTTTAAGGACAAACACGAAATAAGTTAATTGTTTTCTAAATTAAAATTTAAAAATTCCAGTAGATTTTTTACTGTTCTTTCTGAAAATACTGTTTGTTAAATTATTATTATAATAGTAAAGAACCCCGCAGGATCCTTATGGAAATTGATTTTCGGTCAAATTTGATGAATCTTTGGCAAAAGACATTTCCCCATTAAGTTGCAATTTTAAGTGAAGATTTTAAAAAGTTATTTTAAACGAAAATGTGTTAACTTCTAAATATAACATTAATTATAAAATCATCATATCTTCAAAATTAAATCTGTCACAAATGTTGCTCATTAAGTGATTTTTTTACGTTTCAAAGTTTCTGTAGTGGAGAAATGTCTTGAGATCACAAGGTCATCTATCCCACTACGAACAAAAATTGTATTTGCATTCAGAATTGAAGTCATTTATATCGATTTCATGGCTTTATATCAATTTTCAAGAATGCTGACTTTTTTCTTTTTTTTTACAGAGTGTTAAATTACATTACGTAGAATCTGGTTCTAGAGATCAACCCCTTATTCTTCTCCTACATGGCTTCCCAGACTGCTGGTTGAGCTGGAGGTACCAAATTCCGACGCTTTCCCAGTATTTCCGTGTGGTCGCGTTGGATCTAAAAGGCTTCGGAGATTCCGATAAACCAATATGGAGGACCAGCTACAAGATAGACACCATTCTGGATGAAATCAAGCAGTTCATTCACGCCCTAGGCGTCACAAACTGCATAATAATAGGGCACGATCTAGGTGCCATGGTAGGTTGGTACTTGGTGCATCAGTCACCGAATTTGGTCAACAAGTTCTTCGCAGTGTCGTGTCCGCATCCCAATGTATACTGGAAATCTTTAAGCACCACCTGTAATTATCAGTGGCTGAATTTCGTGCAAATGCCCTACTTGCCAGAGATTGATGCGTTGAAAGATGACGTGAAGATCATTGACCAGTATTACAAGCACCTACCAGCGAATGATGTGTTTCTGGAAGCTTACAAATACAGTTTCAGCCGGAAAGAAGATTGGACAGGTCCAATAAACTACTACAGAAATCTTCCTTTCCTTAAGATAAATGAAGATGTGGATCATATCGAGCCAACAGTTATCCTTATAACTGGAAATAAAGACGAATACGTTACATTAGAGGGTATAGTGAAATCAACAGAGTACTGTGAAAAATTTCACATGAAAATTATTGAAGGAGCAGAACATTTTCCTCACCAGGAAAGTCCAGAAATGTTTAATAAAATCATCTTAAAATATGCCATAACCAAACGATTCGAAGCGTCAAAATCTTTGGAGAGATCCCCTTCGAAAAGAATCATGGATGGACTTATTGGCGCTGTCAGCAATACGGTTAAGTACGGAAATTCCGTCATAGATAACGTGCAAAAAAGGACGAACGGTGTCGTTAATAGTATACCGTCCATAGGTTTATCACTAAATTACAATCAACCAAATTAAGAGAACTAAAGAAAGCCAAGATACTTACGGCATTACTATGACCACAATCAAGAAATAAGTCACTTTTGTGATGAATCGAATTTAAGAATATCTCAAGAAATCAGCTATACGAAAATGAATACCTATGAATAACACTCGTGCGATAAGGCAAGTGACAATGTGATACCTACTTAAAATTATATCAGTGGAAAAACCTAAAATTCTGTGAAAATTTGATGAATAATAATTCCACATGCAGCTACAAAATTGTGGATTAATTTGTCAGCTCTGTTAGAAGATAGGAAGATAGTAAAATACAATTCTAGGTAGGTAACGAACATATTAACGTTGTTAACGCTGTGTTCGTTGCCAACGTTTTAAATTATAGTGTCTTTCGTTTTTGAAAACAGTCAAATTGTGATTGATGGATGGAAAACATTTAGGTATTTTACCAAAAATAAAAAGAAACCTAATTATTAGGCTCGATTTATTTTTTAAATGCTTAGCGAACTTCTTCAGAAATTTATAGGTTTTGATCTTTATACAATCAATTATTTTTTTTTTATTTTATGGAATCAGAAACTCTCAAGATACTTATTAGCTATTTTACACTTTTATATTTATTTATTAATCTTGTTTGAATTTTGTTTTTATAATTATGTGTTAAATATACCATGATTTTTAAATGTGTCTGCTTATCGTCTGAATTTCGAAATTTATCAAATAATTATATAAAGCGCCAGTAATGAAAATAAATAACAAATGTCGTAAAATATAATTCTTGGATGCATTCAAAGAGCAATCCACACTTTTTATCTTTAAGTGTTTTGTGTAATAGATTTAAACATTAGTCGTACAAATTCAACATGAGAACTTATAAGATTATACCTAGCGTTTTCTAAATCTACGTTATAATTTTAGGAAGTTGTTTCTTTTAGAGCAAAAAATTTTAAGTCAAAAATCTGAAGCTGGTTTTGAAAATACATCATGTCGGGGTATAAAATATCACATTTATTCAATATCTCACCATATGTTTGACGTAGGCTGATGAAACTTGAGCTAATGAATAGTTACACGCAAAAATACCGCTTAAATGGTAAGTAAATTCAACACACGAAAATTCTTAGAGAAATTGTCAGTGAAAATCAAAAAATTTTCAAATTTGATTAAAAAAGTTAAAAGGTTCTATTATTTATTAATGTTATAAAAATATTATTTTTAACTTCTGACTAAGATATGTCAGAAAAATCATGTTATAAAAAAATAACGACTTGTCAATAAAAACAACTAATTTTATTATTTCACTAAAAAAAACAGTAACACGTGTCATAAAAGTATCATAAAATTATTAATTTAAGGTAAACTAACCTACGCAATGTTTGAATTAATAAGAAACGTTTTAAAAAAAATTGATTTGAAATATCATTAGGTATCAGTGTCTGTTTCAGAAATTGGTAAATGACCAAAATTTAAGCCTTATAATTGCTACTCGATATAAAATTTTTAATTAATTAATTTAAAGCCTCACTTTTTCCTGTGGAACACTAGGTTTTTTTTCATTTTTGGGTCCGGTATCCCTTCTTCAATGATTTTTTTCTTAAAAAATGTAACTAATTTATTTTCAGTATGTTCAAATGTTGTTTTTTATACATTGTGCTTAATCCACTCTTATTTTACAAAAATCTTTAACGTGCCTACGGACGTTTAGAATTACATTTAGTATTTTTCAGTACGTAAGTAGGTACTTACATTGAACTAAAAATCTGGTCACTCAAAAAAATCTTCAACTTTCATTTCCAAAATATCTATTTTTATTGGATGCGTTTGTGACACTTTTTGAAGTCGTCAAAATCACTTTTTTTATTGCCTTTAGTTCTTTTTCCACCCTGTAATGGAATAAATCAGCTGACATGAACGCATGCTCAGGCTCGCAAATATTTTTCAAGCAATGCGTAATTAATACAATTAAAAGTTTGTATTACTTTAGTTTATAGGCTTTGAAAGGCGAGTTTCAAATTTTGAAAAAAATCAATATCTCAGTTATACTTGAACTTAGAAAAACCAAATTTGGTTCACGGTGTGAGTGTACCAAGAGCATTAATCGACAGTAAGCAGAGTTCAATTGAAGCATTTTAAAGGGTTGATAAGGGATAATGCACCATTAAAATGTGACAGAATTTTTTAACACATTGGTGGACTTGAAAAATTATTACTTTATTTTATGGGGAATTTAATTCTAAAACTTTTTTTACTCTTGGTAGTTTTCAAGAAAAACACGAATAACTAATAATACGTATTTTAGCTGTTATTTAAAATCATCGAACAATCAAAAGTTGGCTATGAATTTAAATATCAAACTTGATCGGGAAAGAGTTGGAGCAGAGAACACTACACCAACGAAAAGCGACAAGGATTTCTGGTTGTTATATAGACCGATCAAAATAACTCATTTAGAGGGAAAAAAAAAAGAAAATTGTTACCTGGGCTTTTATAAGTGGAAATGGTAAAGGGGCTTATAATAAACAAAAAATAAAAAATAAATGCGTGAGCAGGGGCGGCGGCCGGATGATTTGGGGGGTTGAAAAGTTATGAAAAATTGTATCATTGGGATTTCTGGCGAAAGTTGACGTCAAACAAAAAAGTACATCATCATCAATCATGCAAAAATCTACAACTTTTGTAGGTCATTTTTTAACATAACCTCAAAATTTACGAGAAAAATACAAAAAACAGTTTTCACTGATTTTTCGTTTTTTATTTCTCATTTCCGCAAAAATAGTTTAATATTTACGAAACTTGGTGAAAGTATACCTTTCTCTGTCTTAAATAACCTTAATTTTTTTTTGGTTAAAAAATCTAGAAGTTTCTGAGATATTCATTTTTTTCGGCCTGAAACACTTTTTTTCAAAGAAAAATTCTACTTAAAAAAATCATCGTACAGAGTTCTGCGGGTAATCATTTTTTTCGTTTAGAAATATACTTTTTGGTGAAATAAAAAAATCTGTAATAACAGTTCAAAAACAAGCTCAAAAATGCAAAAAAGTAAAAAATGACTTGCAGCAATAAATTTCAGTAATTGTTGATAATTTGTTTAAATTTAAAAAAAAATCAAAAACTGATTACACCATTCAATCGTACGGAAAAAATACAAAAAAAAACTGTCTCAATGTTTGACCCAAAACTATTTTTATACAGTATTGCTATAAACATAAGTCGAATGGTGAATAAATAGAATAAATAATGTTTTTTTTTCCTTAGGATCGATTAGTGTACTTATTTTTTTTAAAGTTTGATGAATTCATAGATATAGTGTGTCCAAGATAAAGATGGGATAGCATTAGGATCTAGGAAACGATAAGAGATACGCGGTGGCTCAGATTATAAAAAAGTTGTGTTTTTTTATACCTAACAATATGCTGTTTAGAAAGTTTTAAAATTTCGGGTAGTTCCGGAAATATCTGGAAAAACCCAAAATTTTGCAAAATTGTTGAATTTTTTTCTGGTTTATTTGAAAATGAATTTTAAAATAAATTATATATTTACAATGCCACTTTTTTCGCTCTATACAATGGCGTCAACATTTTTGCAATCCGACGTTTGTCTTCGAGGGGCCATCATCGGGTTAATTTTTTTAAATACGTCGCTGCTATCTTTATGACAAAATCTAAAGTCATTTTTAATTCTGAATTAGAGGATATTACTATTGTAATCGCTTAAAAAGTTTTTAGCTTGTTTTAACTATAGGTAATTTAAAAGTTTTCCTGAGTACGGCTCTGAACGCTTTCAAAATATCTGTTGGATTGGATTGGACAGTATAAAAGTCAATACAGCACAAAATATCCAACATTTTTTTACTACTGTTAGCAATACTAATTAGAAATAATAAAATATTTCATAAATTCGTATTATTTTTTTATTAGGTACAATTTTTTAAATTATGGATTAAAAAAATTGTTGAAAATTTTGTGCTGTATTGACTTTTATTCTCCTCTCTCTCTCTCTCCTCCAATAGACACAACCTTTTTACAGTGGTAATATCATCTACTACAGAATTAAAAATGACTAGATTTTGTCATAAAAATAGCAGCGATATATTTAAAAAATAATAATCTGATGATGGTCCCTCGAAGACGAAACGTCGGATTGCAAAAATGTTGACGCCATTAGATAGAGCGAAAAAAGTTATAATGTAAATATGCAATTTATTTAAAAATCGTTTTCAAATAAAGCCAGAAATAAAAATAAAACGACTTCCAGAGATAATTTATCATTTGTGCATTTGTAATTCGACTTAGATGTTTATAGCAATACTGTACAAAAATAAAGTTTTGGGTCAAACAATGAGTTTATTTTTAATTTTTTTCCGTAGAATTAAATAGTGTAATCAGTTTTTGAATGTTTTTTAATTTAAACAAATTATCAACAATAACTGAAAAATTCATTGTTGCAAGTAATTTTTTAAATTTTTTTTGCATTTTTGAGCATGTTTTTGAACTGTTATTACAGATTTTTTTTTTATTTCACCAAAAAGTATGTCAAAAGAAAAAAATGATTAGGTACTCGCAGAACTCTGTACGATTTTTTTTAAGTAGAATTTTTCTTTAAAAAAAAAGTGTTTCAGGCCGAGAAAAATTAATATCTCAGATTCTTGATTTTTTTATCTAGAAAAATTTGAGGTTATTTAAAACAGAGAAAGTGATACTTTCACCAAGTTTCGTCAAAATTAAATTATTTTTGCGAAAATGAGAAATAAAAAACGAAAAATCAGAAAAAACCTGTTTTTCGCATTTTTTTCGGAAATTCACGCATTTATTTTAAGCCCTTTTACCATTTCCACTTATAAAAGTCCAAGTAACAATTTTTTTTTTCTCAAAGTGGACTAATATTATTGTGCTTTCTGCGTTCAGCTTTCGTATACTCATGCGCAAACTGGGTTGTATTGTGTTGCTGTCAGAGCCGCCAAATATAAATAGGAACAACCAGTAATTAGTAAATAGTTTCTTGGCGGTGGAAAGTTGTGTTGTACAACGTTAATTGATAGTGGATTTATTTATATTATATTTCGTTTTCATTTAGAATGAACTTAAAATCAGTAAAATGTCTGGTTATTATTCTACTTTTCGCGGTTGTTCATCCAAAACTAGTAAAGGATTAACCCTTTTTAGATTCCCTAAGGATTATGAAAGGTGAATGTGGCACAAAATAATTCAAACAATGAAATGTGTTTTAAGATATGCATTTTTAATGGTACCTAGTTTATGCGAATTTAACCAATTTATATTTTATTGCATTGAGGACTGGCTTCCCCTGTTTAAGGCTACCCTGTTTCACAANAGAATTGAATGGTGTAATCAGTTTTTGAATGTTTTTTAATTTAAACAAATTATCAACAATAACTGAAAAATTCATTGTTGCAAGTGATTTTTTATTTTTTTTGCATTTTTGAGCATGTTTTTGAACTGTTATTACAGATTTTTTTATTTCACCAAAAAGTATGTCAAAAGAAAAAAATTATTAGGTACTCGCAGAACTCTGTACGATTTTTTTTAAGTACCTAGAATTTTTCTTTGAAAAAAGTGTTTCAGGCCGAAAAAAATTAATATCTCAGATTCTTGATTTTTTTATCTAGAAAAATTTGAGGTTATTTAAGACAGAGAAAGGTATACTTTCACCAAGTTTCGTTAAAATTAAATTGTTTTTGCGGAAATGAGAAATAAAAAACGAAAAATCAGAAAAAAACCTGTTTATCGCATTTTTTTTATAGAATTTTGCATGATCTACAACTTTTGTATTAGATATTTTTTTTTGACGTCAACTTTCTCCAGAAATCCCAATGATACAATTTTTCATAACTTTTCAACCCCCCAAATCAACTCTCCGCCGCCCCTGCTCACGCATTTATTTTAAGCCCTTTTACCATTTCCACTTATAAAAGTTAAAAGTCCAGGTAACAATTTTTTTTTCTCCAAGTGGACTAATATTATTCTGTGCTTTCTGCGTTCAGCTTTCGTATACGCATGCGCGAACTGGGTTGTGTTATGTGTTGCTGTCAGAGCCGCAAAATATAAATAGGAACAACCAGTAATTAGTAAATAGTTTTTTGGCGGTGGAAAGTTGTGTTGTACAACGTTAATTGATAGTGGATTTATTTATATTATATTTCGTTTTCATTTAGAATGAACTTAAAATCAGTAAAATGTCTGGTTATTATTCTACTTTTCGCGGTTGTTCATCCAAAACTAGTAAAGGATTAACCCTTTTTAGATTCCCTAAGGATTATGAAAGGTGAATGTGGCACAAAATAATTCAAACAATGAAATGTGTTTTAAGATATGCATTTTTAACGGTACCTAGTTTATGCGAATTTAACCAATTTATATTTTATTGCATTGAGGACTGGCTTCCCCTTTTTAAGGCTACCCTGTTTCACAATAAAATGTGTAAAACTATGTCTCAAATTTGAATAAAAATTAATTGTCTTTTTACTCGTACAAAATCTGTAGGTATAATTTTTAGCAGCATTTTTCGTCATTTTGGGGTAGTCTGTAAATTTGAAGCTAAAAAAAGAGCTTTTTAAAAGAGGGTTTTACCATTCAAGTATCAATGTTATAGTATTATGAAAATATAAAACAAATAATTAGGAAAATAGCATAGGCGGATATAAAAGGCTACTTTTTTTGACATTTTAAATGATGCCAAAAGAATAACGACTGAATTATCTACAATTTACTATTTAGTGGACTTTCTGTTTCCCTTAGCCTCTATTATTTCAATAAATTTATCACCAATTCTGGACACTGTGTCCAGAATTATTTGTCTACATTTTATCACAATTCAGTGTATGTACATGTATTCAAAAGTATAACTTCTCTGTGTAAACGATTGTGTTTCCTTCAAATCGGTCAACTCTAGCGTGACCACAAAACATCAAAGGTGCCGCCGATTATAGTGTTCACTGGTTGGAGTAAGAATAATTTAATAGAAAAACAAACAAATTAAACAATAGAAATAACATACAATTTGCACTAATAAGTTATAGAAATTGTTCTATTTTCTGTTAGGCACAAATTTATTCTTCGTCGAAAATTGAGGTCTACTCCATCCAATAACTGCTGACAACAAACAAAAGTAAGATAGTTTTTTTAGAACTAAATTCCCCATAAAATAAAGTATTTAATAGTAATTTTTTAAGTCCACCAAAAGGTTAGAAAATTCTGTCACATTTTAATGGTGCATCATCAACCATTTAAAATGCTTCAATTGAACTCTATTTACTGTCGATTAATGCTCTTGGTACACCCACACCATGTATCAAATTTGGTTTTTCTCTAGTTTATGCTTTGTAGTCTGGTTATCAAAACTGCCAAAATGTATAATAATAAAATTTAGGACCATTAAAAACTTGTCCAAATATAAAGGGAAAATAGAAAAATTTGTAGCAATGCAATTAATTTATTAAAGAGTAGAAAATAAAGGAGTAAACAAACTTAACCATCTTAAGATAATAAACAAATACTTACTAAAACAAAACTCAAATCAAAAGTACAGAAAGTCATTTCAGTAATCGACCTTACTACGTTTGTAAAAAATTAATATATTGGAAAACTTGGATCTACTTTCTTGGCATAAGCATAGAGTCCTCCTTTAACATTGTAAAACTGAATGCCAGTATCTTTCAACTTCTCTTTAAAATGACAAACGGCTCTCTGCGAATCATTTCCTCTTCTACATAAAACGTATACTGCAATATAAAAAAATACCTATATGTATATTTACAATGTACGTTTTGAAACCGTTTATTTCTTAAAACTTACCTTTTTCCAAGTTCGGTGAGCTGCACCGCTGAAACAATCTCTTAATTTCCTCAACCCAATCGTCTCTCTGCATCCTAGTAAATGGAAAATTTATGGTGGTAGGTAAATAGCACATATGGTACTCCTCTACTGGTCGAACATCCAGTACAATATTATATTTGCTTACTCTAGCAAATTCCTCAACATCGATCGTTTCCTCTGGCTCCAAAATATCTATATTATCCGTCTAAAATTAAAAAAAAAAAATTATTCCATTAATGAAAAATATTTTTAAGTAATAGAACACCTTGTCATAACCCTTAGATCCACAGAATTGCTCATAGTCTATCAAAGATGTTATAGTGGGTTGGTCACCACATACTGCACAGCCAGGGTTCCTTGACCTAAGTTTTACACTTCGAAATGTTGCACTTGACCCATCTATCAGCAATAAACGGCTAGAAAGCACACCTGGTAAATTTATAAGAAGTTTTATTGTTTCTAACGCTTGAAGAACACCCACTACTCCAGGAACTGCAACGACCAACATAAAAAATATATTTTATAACAAAAAAATCTGATCCTTACTTGGTCCCAAAACACCGCCATCCCCACAACTCGTTACGGTTTCAGGTGGTGGGGGAACCGGGAACAAACAACGATAACAGGGTCCATCTTTGTAATGATACACAGTAAGTTGACCTTCCATTTGTAAAGCACTACCTGATACAAGAGGAATATCATTCATGACGCACACATCATTTAAGAGATATCTTGTTGCCACATTATCACTTCCGTCTATTACAACATTGTACCTATTTCGAACGACAATTTCTTTTATTGTATCTCTATTTACATGAAGGCACAATGGGATTATTTTAACATGGTTATTTACCCTGAAACCTTAAAATTGTTAGGTTAAAATTAAAAAATAACATGTTTGTAAACTAAACTCCAAAGATTTCACTATGTTACCTTTTTAATATATTATACGCAGACTGTACCTTTGCAGTGCCGATATCAAATTCTGTATATAAAATTTGTCTATGTAAGTTGGATAGTTCAACTTCATCGTAATCAATTATTGTTATTTCACCTAAAATTTGTTAGGAAATTTGTAAACAATACAAAATATTATATCTATATTATAATATACCTATTCCTGCACGGACTAAATACATAGCAGCAGGACATCCTAAACCTCCTGCTCCTACTATAAGAACTTTACTATGTTTCAATGCCGTTTGCCCTTTTAAACTCATTTCTGGCATTATCATTTGCCGACTGTACTGAATAATTTCACTAGTGGTAAGCTGATCATTATATACACTGGTACGGTCCTATAAATTACAAACATAATGTGCAATAGAATATACGAATTAAATTTATATTTAAAAATAAACTACCTTTTCCAACAATTTTTCTTGAAGTAACTGTTCCTTAAAAAGTAGTTCTTTTCGAAGTCTTCTTATATCATTTTTTAATTCTTCAATGTCGATATTTTTATCCATCATAATATAATAAAAAAGATAACATATTGTCACGTGTAAATATTAAATATGTATGTTTTTTCTTAAAACCGAATTGACAATTGACAGCTTTGTTTTGATTATGCTTTGTCAGCGGGAGCGGAGCGGAATTAGAAGTCTATGGTCCTAGAACTATGGTATGAAGGGTACCTTCCATACCTAGGACAGTTCAGATCACATAACACTTAAAATATAATGGAAACTGAATAGTTGAAGTTTTGTTGGAGAATTTATTTATCGTACAACGCCATCCAACGGATAAGTACCTAACTTTTTATACAATTTATAGGTCACCTCATTAATCAACTCAGCGTCATCTATTATACATGGAAGACAATATATTTCGGCGGTAAAATTAATTTTAAGAAATATTTTCGTATTTATCCATGAGATTAGAAAAACCATAAATATACAAAACTAACAATGAAAAAAGCAGAACTAAAGTAAAAGAGAAATTTTAAATTACCATAACTA